>NC_061118.1:23644340-23843879 GCF_002878395.1 Capsicum annuum | reverse complement strand
CCACGAGTCATAGGTCTCTCTCGGGGAAATCACACTCTAGATAAATCTTCAGTACTTCATTCACAATTGATATTGATAAGTTATGGGTTGGATTCATGGTTCATAGCTTGAATATATGGGAATTACACTTTGCCTTCAGCTTCACGACCTACCCACAAGTCCCATCCATGGATCGTAGGTATCATCTACGTGTCGTGGACCATAATCGTGGATCTCAAAAATGGTCTTCTTTAGTTAATTTTTTTTATCCTTTTTCTCCAAGTATCTTTTGAAACCTATTTTCCTACACAACATCACAAAAGAACATATCATACCCAACAAAATACCTAAGTTCTTGCATAATTTCCTTATTTTAAGAATCAAAAGTTCCATGAAACCATGGCATTTTAGTAATCCACCGGTCTGTGTGATTTCTCCTAAATTACACCTCCAGTAAAGTATAAAGTGATCATTGATCAAATATAGAACCCAACTTGGTTGGGTTCGATCCCACAAGGAATAGAAAAAAATATTTACCAGGTGCTTATCTAATCAATTAGTAAATAATCTTAAGTATAAAGGGAGTTTAATAATTAAGAATTCCATAGAAAGAGTTTTCGATTTTGTTGGATTGGTAGTGAAAATATGAGAGAAACTAGGTTTGTTCCCCATAACTTCTTAAATCCATAGTTTATCATATTAGTGATCTCTTATGCTGCTCATCAAGGAAAATTGATACTTTTGGTTCATATAAATTAATTTTTCCCCTATTAGATGACCATCCCCCAAAATAAATTAATATCTCCCGGGGCCTTAAACTATTAAACCCTATCATTGATCCTGTATTAGCTGTCCTATTTATCAGCTCAAGGTAATTAATGGAGGTTGATAGCTCCAAGTATCTTTGTTAATTCTCTTATTCTATTTGATGCAACTATCATTACAATTAAGGATAGGGTGAGTTCTAACATTGGCCACAGTCAGAAAGCAATCAAACTAAAGAGAATCATAATACATGCACTAAAACCTTTTGAGAATCATGTTATACTTTGAACACTACCTCATTAATCTTTCATGGTTCTGACAACTCTAGTTGTGGTGTTTAGATACTCATAATTGCAATCATGCAATAATAATTCTAAGAAGTAATCATAATTATTCACCTATAAAGAAGAAGATGAAAACCACAAATCTCACTTTAAATTAAAATCCTAAAAATAAATGTTAATACTTTAAAGAACAACAATATGCCACAAATGTATTAATATAATGTAAACTAAATACAATATAACTAAGAGGTATATTTATAGAAATGAATAAACCTATCCTAAACACAATGGAATTTTGTAAGTTGGTACATGAAACTAAGGAACAATTGTGAGTAGATACCACGATCGTCCTTATGTTTGTAGGTTGGTAAATGCCTTTTTCCATCTTCCAAATCTTTGCTGGAACAGCGCTAGTGCAAGCTCATACTTTTCTACTATGATCATGGCATCCTTTCATGAGTTATTCCTCTAATTTTCACCTTTTAGAATTTTCTCCCATGATCTTCAGGATGTGTTCGTGGTATCATGTTACGGTCATGGGATCTCTCATCTATTCCTCTTCATACTTAGCCTACTTAGGCTCTTCATACTATTAAAATTTATGACCATTTTCAAATACAATAGTTGGGGTTAAGCTCGTCTAATTCATTTAAGACTAAAATCAAGCACTCCACTTCTCTGGACCTATTTCACCTATAAACACCTTAAAAACACATCATACCACAAAAACATGCCTTTAAAACTAGAAATTTCCTTTATTTTAAGCATCAAAAGTGTTGTAAGTCCATGATACATCAACACCCTCAACTTATAATGTTTACATGTCCTCAGGAAAATAAAACACAACTAAACTAACAAATAACCTACATGGTTCTTAATCACGAGAAATCTAAGAGTCTTACGGCAGTCATATTATAAAAATTAAAATTTAGCACATATGAATCAAAACACAAGATCGATGTAGCGACCCTAGTCTGTACCCCGGTTGGTACACGATTCTTACGACCCTAGAGGACCACAAGCTAACCTATGATTGATATCTACCGTGAGTACTGAAACATGATACTGTAATGAATGTGGAATAATAGGCTAAAATTCCATAAGGTTCAAAGCATTTGAAATACTAAAAAATTATATCGTTTGAAATAACAATCTATAAAACAAAATAATATCTGAAAACTAATCTGAAAAGCCTCTAACCTAAACTGTCTGAAAGTGGAGTTAATGGGACAATCCCCCAACTAACTCCATCTACTGAAATATTGAGTCTACTAAAATAATAAAATAAAAAAAACATCCTTGAATGATGAGGACTCATTGCTAATCTTCTGTTGTAGGTTGAATCTAAGTCTATCTATACGCGGTCAGGAACCTGAGAGTCCAAACCTATGATATGAGATATCATAGCGCAAAGAAAGAGTATGCATCAGTACATGGAATGTACTGGTATTCTAGATGAGGTAAGGCTGAATGCAAGGGTTCATATGCATAAACAATAACTGACTACATAATATAGAGTAAGTGAACATGAGAGTACGTGGATAACTAATCCTTCTATAAAAACTGAATATGCACTAATGTACATATAAATAAATACTGTGACTAAGCTTGTTTGAAGCTAAGTCCTGTGTTATGATGCTGTGTAACTGATAAATGAAGTTACTAATAATTGAGTTACTAATAATGGTTAACTGTAGCTGACAGTCCAGATTCTGTAGAACTGATCTGAGTTCTATTCTAAAGACTAATACTGAGACTGTGGGAGGAAAACATCTAACCGATATAGCCCAAATAAGATAAAGAGTTGGGGTCCAACTTGTGACCCCAGTTAGAAGGGTGTTAGTACTGTGCCACAGGCAAAGACACTGATGAGTTACCTTTATCTGACAGGTACTCTAATAAGAACAATGGAACCTTTATCTGGCAGGTTAAAACACCTCATCAACCCTCAACTGGTACCTTTGATGTCTCAACCTATGGTGGCTACGTAGTTTTTGAATACAAAGATTGCTTATAGAGATCATACCCTCTATTGGAAGATGAGCCCCCAACCTTGGGTTCACTCTATGATGAATCCTATTCCCAACAGAAAGACATTGAACTGAGTATACTAAACTGGACTGCACTGATACTGAGCTTACTGGGTTTTCCTAAGTTCGGTAACTGACTAAGTTCCACTGAGTTTTGTAACTGAATGAGAATACTAATGATCTTGACAATATGGAGATTTTGTAACTAACACTGAATCTAGGTACAAAGCTAAATTTTCAGGTATTAAATACCCCCAGGACTCGATAACATGAAAAATAATTAATAATATTATACACTTGAAAATCATAACAATGTATACTTGTCCATAGTTCACTCATAGAGTCATTTAATCAAACACTTGTAACGTATCTACTCATACCTTAATGGGGAATATATGATATCATGTTATAATGGCACTATTTCATTCACATGGGCATTTTATTAAACACATGGGGAGCATGCTTTGGTTATACCATAATCAAAACATATAGTTATTATGGCTACATCAATCAACATTCAAATTGAAGGGTTTATCATAAAGATCATGTAATTCAACACATACATTGATTAATTTCATAAAAGCATGTAATTTAATCATGGACTATAACCCAACAATAGCATGAACATGAATTCAATTCAATTCAAGCATGGAAGTTCATAATTCAACAAATCTTGTATTTGGAAAATGGATTCGTGGACTCTATAGGTGAAAGGAACCCATAGATGAACACCTAACATACCTTAATTTGTTAGTTTCTAGAAGTTCTTATGAATCCTTTGAGATTTCTCTTGGTTTCTTGAAGCTAGGATTTGTAGTTATGAGAGAATGCTTTAAATTTGGGGATAAACTGAGTGAGTAATAACTTAAAACATTTTTAGGGATTAAATCTCGTATCTGGGCATGCTAAAAACATGGGAAAATATTGTTTTAACCCTAGATGAAACATAAATTTCCATCAAAATTTTCTAAAATAGGCACCTAGCACGATGCGGCATACCGTGCTATGTCTCTGGAAATTGTCAACTTGCAAAATGCATGGTGGCACGACGCGGTGGAATCATATTGGTACACTACAAATGGAAAATTACGAAAATGAGCTTTGAGCGATGTGCCGGTATCGCGATACCTCACAGGAAATTGATAATTTCCATTTTGGCTTACTTTGCGATGCACTATTGGCTTGAATTACGGTGTTTAACAACTGAAACTTAAAATACCCATAACTTCTTACCCGGTTATCAGATTTAGGCAAATTTTATATCGTTCGAATGCTAATTCTATTTCCTACACAATGGTAGGCTCTAAACTAAAAAATACTGAGTGTTTCAAAAATTTTATGTTAGATAACTCATGAACTAAGAGTTAAGTTAAGCTAAAGAAATATGGGGTATTACAATATCTCCTCCTTGGTAACATTCATCCTCGAATGAGAATTATTAAGCGAAGACACTGATAGGCTGAGTTTGCACACTAAATATGTATATCTGATGCATGACTATATGATTGAACTATTGACAAACTGAGCTCTTACAATGAATATGCATATCTGATGTATGAAATTTATTACTGAAGCTACTGATAAACTGGCTTTTCATACTGAACATACATATCTGATGTATGAGTACATAACTGAACTGATTCATGAATGCATTGACTAAATATACAATGGTAATGGATACCAAGTTAATTTCCGCATATCTATTTCTGCTTCCCAAGTAGCTCCCTAAATGGACTGATTCTGCTAAAGAACTTTGACTAAAGGAACTTCTTTGTTCCTCGGTCTGCAAATCTGAAGATTAGGGATCTGGACTGGAAACTTTTTGAAAGAGAGATCATTGTGAATATTTATGTCCTCTAAAGGAACTATGACTGCTGGGTCACTAATGCATTTATTTAACAAGGAGGTATAGAATACCGGATGCACTGAGGCTAGATCTAAAGGCAACTCAAGCTCATAAGCTACCTTTCTAAAATGGCTGAGAATTCTGTAAGGATAGACATATCGGGACTGAGCTTTCCCTTCTTATCGAACCTCTTTACTCCATTCATGGGAGAGATTTTTAGGAACACAAAATCACCAATCTCAAACTTGAGATCCTTTCTTCTTATATCTGCATACGATTTTTGTCGGCTCTGGGCAACCCTAAGTATTTCTCTGATTAACTGAACCTTCTCGAAAGAATCAAACACTAGGTCAGGTCCAACTACTGTGGCCTCACCTACCTCAAACCAACTAATTGGAGATCTACATCTCCTACCATAGAGAGCTTTAAACGGAGCCATCTAAATACTGGAATGATAGTTTTTATTATATGTGAACTCGATCAAAGGCAAGTGGTCATCCCAACTACCTTTAAAATTTTGGACGCATGCTCTTAGCATATCCTCCATAGTGTGAATGGTCCTTTATACTTGACCATCAATCTAAGGTTGGAAGGTTGTACTGAGGTAAACTTGGGTACCAAGACCCTTTTGGAATGCTTTCCAGAAATAAGAGTTAAACTGGGTACCTCTATCTAAGATAATGGATACTAGAACTCTGTGTAACTTGACCAACTCTCTGATATAGAGTTTGACATAGTAATCAAATGAATAGAAAGTATGAACTGGTAAGAAATAAGCTAAGTTGGTCATCCAGTATACCATAACCCAAATATAACCATGATGATGATGAGTACAAGGCAAACCCATCACAAAGTCCATGTTAACTTCTTCTCATTTCTATGTAGGAATACTGAACTCCTGCATGGACCCTCTAAGTGTTTGGTGCTCAATATTAACTTGTTAGCATGTATAGCACTTAGTAATAAATTCTGTGATAACCCTCTTTATCCCACTCCATTAATATATCTTCCACATATCACAGTACATCAAAGTAACCCCTAGATGAATAAAGTAACGTGCACCATGGGCTTCTGTAAGAATTTATTGCCTCAAGTATGTTGCACCTAGCACACATAAATGAACCGGGCAACGCAACACACTATCTCCCCCTTAGGACAAAACCTTTACTTTCTATTCTCTGACTGAATCTTTCAACTTAATGAGACTGGGATCTCTATCCTACTTTTCCTTTACCTTAGAAACTAAAGAGGATTCAGAACTGTTTTGAATCCTCACACTGTATTCTGCTGAATCGACAAAGCGGACACCTAGTCGGGCAAGCTGATGAACTTCCTAGACTAACTTCTTACTGTCCTTAACATGAGCAACACTACCCATAGATAGTCTACTGAGAGGATCAGCCACTACATTGTCTTTGCCCGGATGATAAAGAACACTCATATCATAATCTTTCAATAATTCTAACCACCTCCTCTAACATAAATTCAAATCTTTCTGAGAGAACACATACTGAAGGCATTTGTGATTTGTGAACACATCAATATACACCCCATACAAGTAATGCCTTCAAATCTTTAAGGAAAATACTATAGCTGCTAACTCAAGATCATGAGTTGAATAATTTTTCTCATAGGGTTTAAGTTGTCTAGAGACATAGGATATGACCTTACCTCTCTTCATGAGGACACAACCCAAACCTACTCTTAATGCATCATGGTACATAACAAACCCATCTAAACTATCTAGTATAGTTAAAATTAGGCCTGAGGTAAGTCCAGTCTTTAGCTCCTGAAAACTCTTCTTGAAAAAATCTAACCACTGAAACTGCACTTTCTTCTAAGTCAATCTGGACATGGGGGATGCAATAGATGAAAACTCTTCAACAAACAGATGGTAATAGCTAGTTAAACCTAATAAACTCCTGATATATGGTGGAGGGAATGGTATAGGCTTGTTTCTCACCACTTTGATCTTTTAAGGATCAACTAATGCCATCACTAGAAACAATATGACCATGGAATACTACTGACCTTAGCCAAAATTTGCACTTTCTAAATTTGGCGAACAACTAATGAGCTCTAAGTATCTGAAGTATGATTCTAAGGTGATCTGAGTGATCATTCTCACCACAGAAATAGATAAGAATGTCATTGATAAAGACTATAATGAATATGTCCAATTACTATTTGCACACACGATTCATTAAGTCCATGAAAGCTACTGGGGCATTAGTAAGACCAAAGGACATGACTACAAACTCGAAGTGACCATACCAGGTTCTGAAAGCTATTTTTCAAGATGTCATATTCTCTGACTCTGAGCTGATGATAGCCTGATCTGAGGTCTATCTTAGAAAAGTAACTAGTGCCCTAAATTGGTCAAATAAGTCATTGATTCTGTGAAGTAGATATTTATTCTTGACTGTGACTTTGTTCAACTAACGGTAGTCAAGACATATTTTGAGAGAACCTTCTTTCTTACACAAAAATAGAATTGGTGCGCCCTACAGAGAGATACTGGGCTTGATGAATCCTTTGTGGCCTGGCTTGCTAGACCCAAAACAAATATCACTACCAGCTCTGTAGATATCCTTGTAGTTTTTGCCGCATATCTGACAAAGAGGATTTGTTACAACACTGCTGACACTACCCTAAGATTTAGAGCCTGGAGCCCTATCATTGTTACCATTTCTATACTTAGGTACTAGAGAACCGACTGAGGACGAAGCTGGAACTAAAGATTTTGGGTGAAACTGGGAATAGTTACCGCTCTCTAACTTAGGCTAATTAAAATTGAATCTACCTATTCTAGCTCTCTTGTCCTACCTCTCTCTCTTTTTTTTATTTTAACCTCTTGTATCTGCTGAGCATGGACCATGAGCATGGATATGTCTATCTCCTTAATCAATATCGCTGTTTTGTACTTCTTAACTATACTATCTGACACCGCAGATACTAACTTGCTCATTCTATACCTACTGTTTGCTACTACATGGGGAGCATACTTTCATAACTGAGTAAACTTGAGGGAATACTCTTTCACACTTATACTTCCTTGCCTGAGGTTGATATACTCTAACACCTTGGCTTTTCTCAGCTCTAAGGGAAAGAATCTCTCTAGGAAAGTAGTAGCAAACTCTTCCCACTCTATAGGCTCTGCATCAGTGCCCCTGTCTATATTCTACTGCTTAAACTATGTATGAACCATAACTTATAGCTGATAGGCAGCTAACTCAGCACTCTCACTGAAATTCACTCCCATAATATCTGTGACTTTCTGAACCTAATCGAGGAACTTCTGTGGATCATCTTCTATCTTAGATCCTGAGAATTGGGGAGGATTTATTCGGAATAAGTCCCGAATCTTGGCTGTAATAGTATTGGCCACTACATTGGCCAGTAAAACAGTTGGCGATTCATTTTGAGCTACTACGGAGTGTGCTAGATTAGTGAATGCAACTCTAAATTCTGCATAAGAAACATGCTCGTCCAGGGGATCTGCCTGAATGGGCTAAGGTACTGACTGATTTCTAGTTCTCCTTTCATTAGTACTTTTGGGAGGCATGTTTTGTAAATAAAAAAGAGGAAATAGATTAGACGGAGAGTTTAACTTGAGCTCATGCTCACTCGCATGACATGAATACTTAAAGAAGGGAAATGGTTTCCTAAAACATCTGATAGACTTCTATCCATAAGTGTGGTGCGCTATACACCCATGCACAAGGCTCTACTAGATATATCTTTCATACTTCTTAGGACACTATTGAACCTTAGTCTCTGATACCAAGTTTATAACACCCTGATTCTGTACCCCAGACGCTACACGGTGCTTATGGCCCCTAAGGATGACAAACTAACCCGTGACTCATATCTGCTGTAACTATTAAAACATGATACTATAATGAATATGAAATAACAGGCTGAAATGCCATAAGGTTAAAAATATCTAAAAACTAATAAATTATATTGTCTGAAATAAAAATCTGTAAAACTAAACAGTATCAGAAAACTAATTTGAAAAGCCTCTTACTAAAACTATCTGAAAGTTAAGATAATGGGACAATCCCCCAACTAACTCCATCTACTGAAATACTAAGTCTACTAAAATAATGAAATAAAATAATATCCTTGAATAATGATAACTCACTTCTAATCTACTGGTACTGGCTGAATCTGAGTCTATCTATGCGCGGTTGGGAACCTGAGCATCCGAACCTATGATATGAAACACTATAGTGCAAAGAAAAAGTATGCATTAGTGCATAGAATATACTGGTATTCTAGATGAGATAAGGCTAAATGCAAGGGTTCATATGCATGAACAATAACTGAATGCATGATATAGATTAACTAAAAATGAGAGTACATGGATAACTGATCCTACTATAAAAACTAAGTATGCACTAATGTACATATAATTAAATATTGTGACTAAGCTTTTCTAAAGCTAAGTATTGTGTTCTAATACTGAGTAACTGATATCTGAAGTTACTGATAACTAAGTTATTGATATTAGTTGACTGTATCTGACAGTTCTGATTCTGTAGAACTGAATTGAGTTCTATTTAGAAGACTGTGACTGAGACTATAGGATGAAATCATCTAACCGATATGCCCCAAATAAGATAACTGAGTTGATGTCCAACCTGTGACCCTAGTTGGAAGGGTGTCAGTATCGTGCCATGGGTAAAAATACTGAAGAGTTACCCTCATCTAATAGGTACTCTAATGAGAATGGTGGAATCCTCATCTAGTAGGTTAAAACACCTCATCAACCCTCAACTGGAAAGTTTGATGTCTTAACCTACATTGGCTACGTAGTTCTGAAGCACAAGGATTGTTTTTAGAGATCAAACTCTTACTGGCAGGAGATTCCCCATACTTGGGTTCACTCGGTACTGAATCCTACTCCTAAACCAAAGACACTAAACTGAGTATACTGAACTGGAAAGGACTAATACTAATCTTACTGAGTTTTCCTGAATTCGATAACTGGCAGACTTCCACTGAGTTCTGTAACTAACTTAGAGTTCTACTAATCGTGACATGTCTAACATTATGTAACTGACACTAGCTTTAGTCACATAGCTAAATTATCGGGTATTAAATATCCCAAGGAATCGATAGCATGAAAAATAAAGCATAATATACTCTTGAAAATCATAACAATGTATATTTGTCCATAGTTCACTCATAGAGGCATTTAATCAAACATTTGTAATGCATCTTCTTATACATGAATGGAGAATATATTTTATCATATTATAATGACACTATTTCATTCACATACTAATTTTATCAAATACATAGGAAGCATGCTTAGGTTATACCATAATCAAAATATATAGTTATCATGGCTACATTAATCAACTTACAAATTGAAGGGTTTATCATGAATATCATGTAATTAAACACATACAATGATTAATTTCATAAAAGCATGTAATTTAATTATGTACTAAAACCCAACAATAACATTGTAATATCCCGTATTTTTATCTAGCTTAAATTTATCCCAAAGACATCAAAGACTTGTTTTAAAGATGAATCCATTTTTATAAATGAGGTATTTTCAATATTTTTACCTTTTATCATATGGGAAATTCAATAAGCTTTCCATCGATATAAGATTTGCCAAAATTTTTATAATCGGGTAAGAAGTTATGACTAATTCAAGTTTTAGTCATAAAACATCATCATCTTAAAAGTGACGCGTCACGCCATAAGCCAAAATGACATTCATCAATTTCTAGTAAGACTCTGTGATTTCACCGCATCTCAGAGGACTCCCAAATCCAAATTTTCAAAATCTAGTGAAGCTCCACGATCTCCTCGCATTGCGCCTTCGTCCAATTTCCTAGTTGTCAAATTCCAGTGATATGGCACAATAGCTCCGCGTCGCGCCAGGGGTCCAGGTTAGGAAATTTTTTCACAAAAATTTAAAAGATGTGTCCAGGGTTAAATAGGTCTTTTTCCACAATTTTAGTTCAACCCTAAACATAAAATTTAACCCTACATGACCTAAAGATATCATTATTCACTCTATTTTTCCCCAAATTAAGTTGCTCTCTCTCAAGCCAAGAACCCTAGATCTCAAATTCAATGGCCAAATCACAAGAACTCTCCATCAATCCTTCTAGATTCACTAACTCAGGTATGCATAGTGTTCATTCATGGACTCCTTTCATCCATGAAGCCTAAGAATCTCTTTTCAAAGTTCAAGTATATGGATTTTTATAAATTCCATGTTGGGTTTGTTTTTGTTCATGGTGATAATGACCAATTGAATTGTAATCCATGTTTGGAGATAAATTTTATGTGGAATTAGTTATTATATGTGTAGATTCATGTGAACCAATGTTTTAAACCCTTGAATTGTGAAAATAGAATTGAATCATGATATTTACTTGTGGTGCAATGTAGTCTACATATACTATGCTCACTATGTTTTTGATTTAATGTTTATGGGAAGGAAAAGTGCCATACTAGTATGAAGTTGTGAAATCCCCATTCATATACAAGTTCATGTATGTCAAGTGCTTGATGAAATGTCTTAGTCAATGGATCATGGATGTGTGTATCCATTGTTGTGCTTTAGAATTTATGCCATGAATTACTTTTATGATATCGAGTCCTAGGGGTATTTAATACCCAACAATTTAGCAGTGTGCATAGATCCAGTGTCATGTTTTCACGATATCCTTAGTCAATCTATGTTCAGTAAAATTCAGCTAGTCATGTGACTCAGGAAAAATTCAGTAAGCTCAGTAATCCCAGTAAATCTCAAAAAGCTTAGTAATTTAGTAATCTTAATAGTATTCTGTTAGTCATCGGAACTACATGAATTTAGTTTAGTTAATCATGTTCAATGTCTCTTCAGATGGGAGTAGGAGTTAGCACCGAGTGAGCACAAGGATGGGAATTCACCTGTTATTTAGAGGATGTGATTCTTAGAAGCAATCTTTGTGCTCCAGAACTACATAGCCAGCGTAGGTTGGGACATCATAAATTGTTATATAAGGGTAGATGAGGTGTGTTAACCTATTATATGAGGGTCACTCACAGTTTTTCCTTACCAATGGCGCGGTATTGACACCTTTAACGACCCATTTTTTTTGGAACTAGAACACCACACAATGCTCATGATCTCGAAGGATCACAAACCAACCATCTACTAATATCTGTACCTTAGCACTACATTATATAGATAATAAATATGGAAACTGGCCATAAGGTTCAAAACATCTAAAAATACTCAAAATTGAAAACTGAATACTGATAAATCTGTCTGAAAAACCTCTAAACTGTCTGAACTATGGAGTTGATGGGACATGCCTCCAACTAACTCCGTCTACTAAAAATAAACCAAGTCTGATAAAATAAGGATCATCCTCGACTAAATAGGACTCACTGATTCATCTACTACTACTAACTGGGACTTAGATGCTAAGGGTACTCTGGATCTCGTGCCTCTGAACCTATGGTGTCAAATAAAACACCATAGAGCAAATATGTTAGTATGGGAATTACCGAGTACAAAGATGAGGTAAGGTTAAATGTAAGGGCTTATGCATGAACAATTACTTAACTGAATACTCATGAGAGAACTGAATGAGAACACATGCATAAATGCCTAAACCATAACTACAACTATCATAACTCTGAATACTGAAACTCAGATACTGCAATACTGTCATCTAAACTCACTACTAATACTGAGATACTGAACAACTAAATCATTTGATACCGATAATTGAGTACTAAAGTTGATATCAATCATATCTAGCGAGTGATCTCAGAATCTGAGGTTACTGAAGCTAATTGACTAAATATACTTAAGTCATTTACTGAATTCTGAGCTTCCTACTCTCAACTAACTGCATCAGAGATCAAACCTCTCTAATGGATGATTTTGGAATCTACTATCAATGATAAGAAAAAATCATGTCTGAATCTGACAAAAAGAAAGGTTTTAGTCATGAGATTTCATAAATCTTTATCTATACTAATCAACCCACATGGAATTTATCATCACATCATGGAATAGAAATCAATTCCTCATTTATCAACATGAAAGAGAACATACAAAGCATGAAAACATGACGAAAATCGATAACTTGTAGTTAAAAAGGATTCTTGGACTTCATGTACAAAAGGAGTCCATGAATGAACACTATGCATACCTTAGTTCATGATTTCACGAAGATTGATGGTGAAACCTTCTTGAAATTGGACCTTCTATGAAAACTCTAGCTTGAGTTCTTGAGAGTATTTGAGAAAAACATCAATATTTTGGATGAATTAGGGATAAATCCCGTGTTTGGAAGCTTATATAGGGGGAAAATTGACCCTTTTAACCCTGGACACGTAATTTAAATTTCAGTAAAAATTTTTGAATTGGGCCCTTGGCGCAACACTGCGTTATTGCATCGTGTCACTGGAAATTGATAATTGGGAAACTGCATGGTGGCGCGACGCAGAGCTATTGCGTTGCCACCTTGTCTACAACCTGGACGTTTGGCGCAATGCGCTAGTATCATGGAGCAACACTGGAATTTGACAATTGCCATTTGAGCTATCTCCGCGACGCGCTGAAGGCTCAAGTTAAACACTGTCTCACTAAAAAGGCTCTAACTCTTTGCTCAGGTGTTGGATTTGAGCAAATTATATATCAATGGAAAGCTTATTAAATTTCTCACGTAATAGGAAGTGAAAATTATGGAAATACCATATGTATAAAAATTAATTCTTATTTCAAATAAAGTTCTAACATCCTTGAGAGGATTTTCAATCTAAGAAAAAGCATGGGTATTACAATACTCCCCCTTAAGAACATTCGTCCTCGAATGAGACTGACTGAGAGAGGAAATAATTAGCTGAACATGAATAATAGGAACATGATCTCATAATGGACCTGACTGACAAGATGAACATAATGTACTGAGTATGCATATCTGATGCATGTGTAACTGATTCATCAATACATGACAGAATATTTTGAGGAACTAAGTTTCTCACAATAAGAATGCATTTCTGATGCATAATTATATAACTGTGGTAATACATGAATGCATGACTGAAGATGCGGTGGTACTTGATACCAAGCTTATCATGGGAACATAAGCATAAGACTGAATTCTACGTTAGTGATGTACACTAATCATGAAACTGAATAAGCTTAAGAAGAACTATTACCTTGAGCTTGATCTGAGTTGGTGGGGAAGAGGTGAGGATACTTAGTATGCATATCTACTTCTGCTTCCCAAGTAGCTCCCTCGACAGACTAATTTTACCAGATAACTTTACTAAAGGGACTTTTTTGTTCCTCAATCTATGAGTATGATAGTCTAGGATTTTGAATGGAATCTCTTCATAAGAGAGGTTGTTCTGAACATCGATGCTCTGAATAGGGACTACGACTGATGGGTCACCTATACACTTCTTGAGCAAAGAGACATGAAAGACTGGATGAACTGAGGCTAGATCTGAAGGCAATTTGAGCTCATAAGCTACCTTGCCAAATCGATTGAGAATCTTGAAGGGACCAACATATCAGGGACTGAGCTTGCCCTTCTTGCCAAATCTCTTCACTCCCTTAATAGGAGAGATCTTGAGGTAGACATAGTCACCAATATTAAACTCAAGATCCTTTCTACGAACATCTACATAATACTTCTGTCAGCTCTGAGCTACCTGGATTCTTTCTCTAATTAACTGAACTTTCTCTAAGGCATCGAATACTAAGTTAGGACCATGACTAAGGCCTCACTAACTTCGAACCAATCGATTGGAGATCTATATCTCCTACCATAGGGATCTTCAAATGGAGCCATCTAACTACTAAAATGATAGCTATTGTTGTATGCAAATTCAATCAAAGGCAAGTGGTCATCCCAACTACCCTTGAAAGCAATCTGTCTGAAGATGAAAGGTTGTACTGAGATGAATTTGGGTACCAAGACCCTTTTGGAATACTTTCCAAAAATGAGAGGTAAACTGGGAGATAATAGTCAATGGAACACCGTACAATCTGATCAGCTCCTTATTGTAAAGTTTGGCATAATCCTCGGCTGAATAAGAGGTATGAACTGGAAGGAAAAGATCTGATTTGGTCATTCTATCTACAATGACCCAGACTAAATTATGTTGAACACGAGTTTGAGGCAAACCCATCACGAAGTCCATGTTCACAACTTCCCACTTCCAAGTAGGGATACTGAACTCCTGCATAGGACCACTAGGCTTCTGATGCCCTATATTACCTTGCTGATACGTAGAGCACTTAGCCACAAACTCTGCAATATCTCTTTTAATCCCACTCCACCAACAGATTTCCCACTAATTATGGTACATCTTAGTAGCCCCTGGATGAAAAAAGTAACACGCACCATGCACTTCTGTAAGAATTCGTTGCCTTAAGTTATCTATGTCCGAAACACAGCGATGACCCTCACAATGAAGAACACCATCTCCTCCTTGGGAGAAAACCTCTATTTTCTGATTCTGAACTAAATTTTTTATCTTGGCAAGGCTAGGATCCTTATCTTGCTTTTCTTTCACCTCAGAAACTAGAGATAATTTTGAACTACTCTGAATACATACACCTCCCTCTAAAGAGTCGACTAAGAGAAAGCCTAATCTGGCAAGGTGGTGGACTTCCTGGACTAACTTTTTCTTACTATCATCAACATGAGAAATACTACCTATGGATAGTCTACTGAGAGTGTCGGCCACTATGTTAGCCTTGCCTGGCTGATAGAGGACAGTCACGTCATAATATTTTAAGAGCTCAGACCACCTTCTCTGACAAAGATTGAGATCTTTTTGAGAAAAGACATACTGAAGGCTCTTATGATCTGTGAAGACATCTACATGAACTCCGTAGATATAATGCCTCCAAATCTTTAAGGCAAAGACTACAGCTGTTAACTCAAGATCATAAGTAGGATAATTCCTCTCATGGCGTTTAGGCTATCTGGAGGAGTAGGCTATGACCTTACCATGCTGCATGAGGACACAACCTAAACCCACTCTAGATGCATCACAATAAACTACAAGACCGCCTGAACCATCTGGAAGAGCTAGAACTAGAGCTGAGGTGAGTCGAGTCTTCAATTCCTGAAAACTCTTCTCACATGAATCTGACAACTAAAACTTGACCTTATTCTAAGTCAATCTAGACATAGGAGATGCAATAAAAGAAAATCCCTCAACAAACCATCTGTAATAGCCACCCAAACCAAAGAAACTCTTAATATCTGATGGATAAATAGAGAGAGGCCAGTTTCTTACTTTTTTGATCTTTTGAGTATCTACTCTAATGCCATCACTGGAAATAACATGACCAAGAAATGCTACTAACCTTAGCCAAAATTTGCACTTACTGAATTTAGTGAATAACTGATGATTTCTGAGAGTCTGAAGTACTATTCTGAGATAGTACGTATGATCGCACTCAGTGCTGAAATAGACCAGAATATCATTTATGAAGACTATAATGAACATGTCCAATTACTGTTTGAACATGTGGTTCATCAAGTCCATGAAAGCGGCTGGGGCATTGGTAAGACCAAATAACATGACTAGAAATTCAAAGTGACCATACAGCATACGAAAAGCTGTCTTCGGGATATCATATTCTCTAACTCTGAGCAGATAATAGCCGGATCTGAGGTCTATCTTAGAGAAATAACTAGCACCCTGAAGTTGGTCAAATAAGTCATCAGTTTTGGGAAGAGGATACTTGTTCTTGATTGTAACCTTATTGAGTTGACGGTAATCTATACACATTCTAAGTGAACTATCTTTCTTGTGCACGAATAAGACTGGTGCGCCCTACGGGGAAGTACTAGGTCTTGTGAATGCCTTATCTATGATATCCTTCAACTGTTATTTCATTTCCTTGAGTTTTGATGGTGCCATTCTGTATGGCAGAATAGAGATAGGCTGAGTGTCTAAAAGAAGATCAATACCAAAGTCTATTTCCCTTTTGGGAGAAATTCCTGAAAGATCTTTGGGAAACACACTTGAATATTCATTCACTACTGGACTGATTTGAGACAGGGAGCCTCTGAATCGAAATCTCTAACATGAACTAGATGCGAAACCAAAATCCTTGATCACCCATAAATCATCTTCTTTCTATAATACCCTGAACTCTCTTAGCTTAAATTTGTTCCTAGAACGTTAAAAGATAGGTTCAAAAATGAATAATATTTATTCTATGTGAAAATTTCTAGATTTAGATTTCCCTTGTATGGAAAATTGAATAAGCTTTCCATCGATATAAGATTCGCCCAACTTCGACACCTAGTGAAAGAGTTATGGCATTTTTAAGTTGACAGTGTGCCACTTAGGCACTTGGCGCATCGCACGAAAGGTAAAATTCATAATTGTCAAATTTCAGTGGACCTTCGCGATATTGGCACATCACAGAAAGGGCTATTTTCTCATTTGTCAATTTTCAATGAGCTTTTGCGATACTGGCGCATCGCGCCAGTGGACAAAATGATAAACTAAAGGGCACCGCGATTGTGGCACATCGTGATGACAGCCCAGTTCCCATTCGTCCACTTTCCAGTAAGCCGTCGTAACAGTGGCGCGTCACAGTGGCTAGCCAATTCAAAAAATATTGCATTTTTCAATTTTACTTAAAAGCTTAAAGGGGTATTTTGGTCAATTCTCAAGCCCATAATCCATCCAAAATACTAGATTTAACATATTCTAAAGAACTTTATGCTTATTTCATCCACTTTCTCTAGAAAGAAAACCCTAGATCATCAAAGCTCCTTCTCCAAGAAACCCAATTTCTCCAAGGCAATTGAAGATTTAGAATCCCCAACTCAAGAACTCTAAGAATTCATCTCCAAAGCATCAATAGAGATCCAAGATTCAAATTTTAGCATCTAAAATCATCAATTGAGGTAATTGGGGTTATGAACAAGACAATCCTTTCGTCCTTGTGCTCAAAACTTATTTTAATTCCAATTTTACTGAATTTTATATGATTTCCCATGAAATTTAAGTTAGGGTTTATACCCATTATTGTTATTTACAAGCGTATGAGATTTCAAGTGATTGAATGTTGAATTGCATGACTATTTTCATATAATTATGTGTATAATGCGATTTTTCAGATTTTTCCAATTGAGTTTAAGCATGACATTGAGATTCTTGATTTTATTATTTTTATATTATTGAAGTATTTTCAAGAAGCATATTGAGTATGATGTTTTGCTATGATTTTACGTGAGTTTGATGCATGGTTCATTAAGCACCAATTAAAGATTGCTATTTCAAGGTTGTTTGTGCTACGCGCACCTTATGATAAGATTATTCTCAGATTTTCGATAAATATTTGACCTTTTGGTCCTAAGTTAAGATAAAGAATTCAAATCGTTCATATGACTTGAAATTTAAAGAAAGAAAAGCATAATTAGATTTCTTGTAAACCCTTGTGCTATTTTTTAGAAGTGGATTTCTTAATATCCTGAGTATAAGAATGGGAGTAGTATTTAGCACCAAGATGGATATGTTACCAAGATTTCATGCCCCAGAACTACATTCCACGTAGAATTAATATTATTCCCACTTCTACATGGATGATTATGATTGTGATCACTTAAGATAAGAAGTTCTATTCCGATGGAAAGGGTAAAATAGTTCTCCCCAACATAGGTAAGATGTTGGACTCCATCAATGCTCACATAATTAATATTGCTCAACTTACACGTCAATTTAGTGCAAGGCGGTCGTCATCAATATATTTACCCAATTTTGGAGTCAGGGTCGAATCCACAAGGAATAATATGAGTGGCGATTAAACTAATTTGAAACTATAGCTACAAGTTAAATTCAAACAACTGGCATGAAAATATAAAATGGGGATTTTCAAAGATCAAACAAATGTTAAAGTTGTAACTTGCTTCAGAACTCAAAGCCTAAATTTCAATAGTTCAAATCAGTGATAAAGAATAAACTAGGGTTGTGATCACTATGATTACTAACCCCATTAAATAATAGTTGTGGCATCGGATTCTCGTGACTTGCGGGAAATACCAGATTATCTATTTCGACAGTCCATCTAAGTCTTTCTCAACCTACCTAGATGTTGAACTCCCTGATTCTCTCAAACTTAAGAAGTCATTCTATTCATAATGATTTTATCTCAAGTTGATCAATCTTGTTACAGCATTAATCATTAGATGAGAACTTAATCTTCCCAAATACTCATTGATAATTTACTTCTTACTAGGGTTGATTTCTTATCTCAAGCAAATCAACAATAAGCAAAGCCTATTTTTTGCAACCAATAGAAAATAATTAATACAAAAGAATTATCAAGATGTTCTCATAATCACTCGAACCCTAACCAACTACTAAATCAATGAAAGTATAGTCATAGATCCCACAACCCTAGTTGGGGGTTTTAGTTTCTCATAAAATAGAAAGAGATAATAATGATTGGATTCATAATTCAAAGAAATTAAACTTACAATAGATGAAATCCAATGTTGATTCCCCTCCAAATACAATAAGAATTTCCCACAACTAAATCAAAGGATTGAAAAATTGAATTACAAGCTTAAAGACTAAAGGGAAGTAAAATAGCCTTTGGAATGAGTTCCCGATAGTTCCCTATGTGAATGAACCCTAAAATCTGCTATTTATATCGTAACTTAAGAAAAAGTCAAAATTAAAAATTCAGATTTTTGCCCCTTAGGTGACGAGATTTGTGACGGCTTATCACAACGGCTTATCACAAATCTAACAATATTTGTGATGACATATGTGACGACATTTGTGATGACTTATCACAAATCTATTGCCCCTTAGGTGATGACATTTGTGATGGCTTACCACAAATCTGACGACATTTGTGACGACATATGTGACAATATTTGTGATGACTTATCACAGATTTGATAACTTATTAGAAAATGTCTTCAGACCTTCTGCCTATGTTTGACGATATTTTTGATGACTTATCACAAATCTGACGACTTATCACAAAATGTCATCAGAAATGCTTCACCTTTCTTGTTCTTTGCCTATGTGTGACGACATATTCTGATAGCTTATCACAGATCTGATAGCTTATCAGATCAAGTCATCAGATGAAATATTCATAACTTAATTTCTTGCATCTTTCACCAAAAATCATCCTTCTTGACGTAGCTTTCATGAGTTTTCATCCATCTTGATTTTCCTACAAAATCAAAAGAAATATAATTGGAAACAACAGTAGTCACTTAAAAACTTACAATTATTCCTAGTTAAACGACCTAAATGTGCTAACAGAATGCTAGCACATCAACACCCTCAACTTAAAATAATTATTTGTCCTCAAGAAACTACATAACACAACACGATGATGCTCAACCAAAAGAAACATAAGATACCTATGACAGTTGATCATTAATTTTAGCTCAAAACTCATCACTCTCTCTAAGTTCAATCACTTTAATAGAACTATGTATATTAATAAAAAACAACAATGCGACACACAGGAATCAAGATATGGCA
Organism: Capsicum annuum; assembly: GCF_002878395.1. Taxonomy (NCBI): domain Eukaryota; kingdom Viridiplantae; phylum Streptophyta; class Magnoliopsida; order Solanales; family Solanaceae; genus Capsicum; species Capsicum annuum. The sequence goes on along the minus strand of NC_061118.1, from coordinate 23,823,450 downwards.
TCAATTTAGCAACAACTACCATGCATGTACCAATATTACACTATCCAAACAAGTTAGCAACTAGGAACATAACCAGTGTGCCCTTACAACAAAGAAGTATCTCCTCACTTAGGTATGAAATCAAGCATGTAAATGCAGGGACAGTCAAGAGATACTCACTCTCATAAAGAAGTTCCTGTCAATGTATGCCAAATACCATAAGCTTGCCCTTATTTTCATTACCAAAGCTTTCAGACAGTTTAGTTAGGATCACTCTAGGAGTTTTCTTCAGCTTGTATTATAGGCTTGGGGATGGTATGATACACAAGGATATTTACAGTAACTAAGCCTCCTTGGTACTACATTATTTTTGGGGTCTCACTTATCAACCTTTACCTTATTTCTCCCTTTCTTGATCAAAGCACATTCAAGCTGGGTACAGTTTTTATTCTTTCATTTATTTATTTTTCCAAATTTTCTTTTCTAATTCTTTTCCTACCACACCCAACCTTGTATTTTTTTAATATTACCCTTCTTCATACTCACTTTATATCACGGACCCCTATGATAGCCACCCTCAACTTAGGTAATTTGCCTAAGTCAAAGTGCATAATGTCCAAGGCGGACCAGGGCCAAAACAGGTTCATTATGATATAAATAGGAAGATGATAGGTACAATAAAAAATAGGCATTCAGGCTCGAAATCAAGATCAAGGGATATTATTCACAGATGGAAGGTCATTTAAGCTAAATGTGTACTAATATCAACAACGGCCTATGATCCTTTCCTAACCGCTATTCTATAACCAAGACAAGACCAGCCGAGCAAGTTCTGGATTTAACACACAACAGGAACTAGGTAGTAGCTCATAGACACATGGTACAAAGGTACATCACAATCTACTACTCATTCAATTCATGCAATTATTAGCAGTGATTATCATGTCCCTAGTACTAATGCCATAAAAAGATTCACAGTATTCACGTATAGATGCACATCACATAGTTACTAGATAGAAAATTGGAGAGGTATTTATCATTCCAAGAAAAATCAACCAAAAATATGTCAACTATCCTAGATACTTATTTTTCCCCAAGTTAACCACAACACATCACAAAACAAACACAATACGCCTAAACATTCTAGCTTTACTAGGAAGAAGACTCCGGAGGAAAAAGGCATGGCAACAAAAACCCTAATAGGACATCAACACCCACAAGTAGCCCCACCCTTAACTTAAAATCATACAATGTCCCCAATGCGTCAAACCAAAACAAGAGAGTTAGAATCATACCTGTGGCACCATGGGTATAAAGATTTGATGTCAATCGAATAATACAAATACAAACAAAAAAATACCTTGGGTTGCCTCCCAAGCAGCGCCAGATTTAATGTCGCAGCATGACCGAACTTAGTTTTCCTCCACCTTGAGGATATGAATTTCACCCCCAACTTAGAGTCCATCTTCTTACCTCGATCATAGGAGGTGGTACAAAAATTAAGAAGTAGAGTAATGGATTGAGCGTAGTAAACCACTTAGCCTTAAAGTGAGGTGTATTTTTATGTTGCTTGTCATATGTAAAATCAAGAATATAGGATTCGTGTTCCTTATCTTCACACTCTTATACTATTTTAAATGATTACACAAACAAGATATCATATAAACATAATGTAGAAAAGTGCTTTGAATAAGGCCCAATCAATCCTACTTCAAAATTTACACTATCTACTACACACTCACTTTTATTCACCTTGTCGACATCTTAAGTTTGAATTGGTCTACAGTCTTTATTAGAAATTTTCTTTGTTTCTTCTTTTGCCTCTAGCATAATGTCCTCAATCTTGGCATCATCTCTCATGGTTGGTTTGGTTTGTTGGGAAGTCACTGAGGGTTGCTCAACATCAAGCTCAACGTTAATGTAGGGTTCGTGCTCCTCATATTCACACTCTTCCATTATTTTAAATGATTCCAGAGACAAGATATCATCTAAACACATGAATGATTGGCTTCATGTCTTGACATATATCACATATGATATCATACGTTTCTTTCTAGAGATCGAACATTTGTTGAAACATAGCTTTAATGTCACACTTCCCAGTGCTTTGTTCTTTCTTTTCTTAACCATAAGACCTATCAAACTCATAAGAAGAACTAAAATTTGGGTTAGCACATTAGGGGGAGGGGGAATTTGGGAAATCACTCCAATGTCCATCTTGACCACCACATAAACAACAATAATACTCCCGGTAGGATGGAGATAGTGCACACATCTCTCTCCGGGGAGCATATCTATAATCTTGCCAAAAGTGAGGTCTATCACAATATGGACATGGATCATCAAGATAAGATTTCCAACCACTAAGTTCATTTACATTCCACGATGCAATAGTAATAAGTAAACTAAAATGAAAATCTACCTACCACAAAAAATAAAAGAAAACTAAAAATAATATTTACAAGTTTGAATGCAAGAAAGTTAGCTAAAGTTCCAAACCAACTCAACACGCCAAATTATTCCCCGACAACAACGCCATTTTTTATAACGCTCAACTTACACGTCAATTTAGTGCAAGGCGATCGTCGTCAATATATTTACCCAACTTTGGAGTTGGGGTCGAATCCACAGGGAACAACATGAGTGGTGATTAAACTAATTTGAAACTAAAGCTACAAGTTGATTCAAACAACTAGCACAAAAATATAAAATAGGGGTTTTCAATGAACAAACAAATATTAAAGTTGTAACTTGCTTCAGAACTCAAATTCAAAATTTCAATAGTTTAAATCAACGATAAAGAATAAACTAGGGTTGTGATCACTATGATTACTAATCCCCATTAAATAATAGATGTGGCATCAGATTCTTGTGACTTGCGGAAAACACCAGATTATCAGTTTCAACAATCCATTAAAGTGTTTCTCAACCTACCTAGATGTTGAACTTCCTAATTCTCTCGAACTTAAGAAGTCATTCTATTCATACTAATTTTATCTCAAGTTGATCAATCTTGTTACAGCATTAATCATTAGATGAGAACTTAATCTTCCCAAATCCTCGTCGATAATTCACTTCTTACTAGGGGTTGATTTCTTATCTCAAGCAAATCAATAGTAAGAAAAGTCTATTGTTTGCAACTAACAAAAAATAATTAATGCAAAAGAATTATCAAGATATTCCTATAATCACTCGAACCCTAACCAACTACTAAATCAATAATAGAATAGTCATATATCACACAACCCTAGTTGTGGGTTTTAGTTACTCATAAGATAGAAAAAGATAAAAATGATTGAATTCATAATTCAAAGAAATTAAACTTAAAAATATGAAATCCAAAGTTGATTCCCCTCCAAGTACAATAAGAATTTCCCACAACTAAATCAAAGGATTGAAAAATTGTATTACAAGCTTAGAGACTGATGGGAAGTAAAATAGCCTTTGGAATGAGCTCTCGATAGTTCCCGAGGATGAATGAACCCTAAAAGCTTCTATTTATAGCCGTAACGTAAGAAAAATCAAAATTAAAAATTTAGATTTTTGCTCCTTAGGTGAGACATTTGTGATGACTTATCACAAATCTGACGATATTTGTGATGACATATGTGACGATATTTGTGATGACTTATCACAAATATGATAACTTATCAGAAAATGTCTTCAGACCTCCTACCCATGTGTGATGACATTTCTGATGACTTATCGTAAATCTGACGACTTATCACAAAATGCCGTCAGAAATGCTTTACCTTTTTTGTTCTCTGCCTATGTGTGATGACATATTCTGATAGCTTATCACAGATCTGATAGCTTATTAAATCAAGTTGTTAGAAAAAATATTTAGAACTTAATTTCTTGTTTCTTTCACCAAAAATCATCCTTCTTGACGTAGCTTTCATGAGATTTCATCCATCTTGACTTTCCTACAAAATTATGAGAAATATAATAAAAAGCAACAGTAGTCACTTAAGAAATTATAATTATTTCCAGTTAAAAGTCCTAAATGTGCTAACAGAATGCTAGCACATCAATGGTTTATGTCGGTTAGAAGAACCTCCGAAATGAATTCCCCTACTCTTAAAATATTTTATTGGTTGAAAGCCTTAAGATAAAAGTATATGTTTTGAAAGCTATGGATTTTAAGATTTCTTAAAGTCTTGAGATGAAGTATTTCGCTTATAGTTGACAAGATAATGTGGTAGTTTTCATATAAGAACAGATATTAGAACTGAATGTAATGGCTCACCAGATTTATATTATATGTTTTATTGATCATGATTTATGGTCTTCAGATTTCAGATTACTTAAGCCTATGTGAGTCATTTACATTTAGTATGCATTATTTTATAAATTGTGATGATATTATTTACCTATTGCATTCACCCACATATACTCAGTACATCATCAAAGTACTGATCCTCATATATGTATATATGCTACATTGTCTCATAATGTAGGTTCAGGTGCTCAGTCTCATCAGCGTGAGTGATTTTCGAGCATCTTATCTACATCTGTGCAGTTGGTGAGCCCTCATAGTTCAAGGACTTAGCTATTCAGATTTCCTTTTTATCTAGCAGATAATTTAGTATTTATTTCAGATAGTTTGAGTCAGCTGGGACCTATCCCGGTGACTCTCTAAACTCAGTCAGTAGAGGCTTGTCGGACTACTAGATTCAGTTTAAACTTTTGATTTTGTATCCAAATTTTTTTAGTATTGTTTTACCAAGACTTGTGAGATTAGTATACTTCAGATAAGATTTCCACATTTATTATGTTTTCATGTTCATTTTCCCCTATTTTGAGATTCAGATTTAATAGAAAGCAGCAAGGGTTAGCTCAGGACTACTTGTAGTTCAGAGCACCATGTGGCATCTCGGGAATTAGATTTTGGAGCATTACACCTTCGCTCCACGATCTCAAAAAGTCATCACACTATAAATACAGGAATCTACACATTTTCATGAGTAAAATAAAACCCATATTGCTCTATAAGGGATCGAGTCAAAGTTTGGGTCAAGAATGGGCCCGCAGGCCACCAATGAAATTCAAAATAAAATTTGTCACAAGGAATGTGTGCTCAAAATTTGAGCACAAAATGACACGAACCAAACCCGAGCCATGTCGTATGGGCACCACAAGCTGACATGAACTGAAGGTTGCCCCAATAACCACACCCAACATCTCATCATACAATAGGAGTTGAAGGAACTCCTATTCATAAATTAAGATTGTAGAAATAATATCATAAGTCAATATTAGATTCATAGTAACTATCTCACACCCAAGTTCATAATTTTTCACAATACCTCTATACAAAATCGAAGTCAACAAATGTATATGTCTAGACAAGCCCCCGATGATAGCCAAACCAAGTCTAATTGAGTCTATGTCCAATCATAAGAGAATAAGAGATGAAGATTTTCTGCGATAAGGAAGCTCACTACTTCAAGTCAAAGCACGAACCGCTTCAATCTACTAATCACTGCACAGGAAGAGAAGAAGATGCTCCAGCCCCTATGTCGCATGGGGACATAGCATCCGGAGATGGTTAGAGCTTGGAACGCTAGCATGTAACTCAAGGATAAATGAGAAAATATCATCATCAATCAATATCACATCAATATATCATATTTCATCTCATTCACACACTAATCCATACATACAGATATATCACATGCTAATCAAGATATTAAGGCTCATCATCACTCTCACGTATTCGTTCATTAAAAATAAAGTGGCTAACTCCTACCCTTCACACTTATAGGTTAAACAATTCACATTATGCATAGGACTTTAACCATATTCACATGCACTTAGACAAGGGACTTCAACCATGGTTACTCATTTATTAACCAAGGAATTTAACCACATACACAATCATTCAAACAATGAGCTCTAGCCAAACACACATCCAATTAGACATAGGACTTTAAACATATGTACACAAATTTTATTGGTCATGGGACTTTGACCTCATGCTCACACATTAGGCAAGGGACTCTAACCTCCTGCTACACTTAGACTCTAACCATAATCCATTCCATTTAGCGAGGTTCTCTAACCTCAAGAGATCTCCTTAAGTAAGGGAATTCAACCTAGAGCAATATCATTAGGCAAGGGACTTCAACCTTAATCAATTCATAAGTCAAGGGACTTCAACCTCAATCCATCATATAAGGCAAGGGACTTTGACCTCAGGCCATCACAACTATTATTAGTTGGCATTTAGGACTTTAACCCTTTTGCCCATGCATCAACTTACATTCAATACAATATTTAAGGACTTTAATCAATTCACACTATACATGACCACATGGTCCTTATACAGAGCCTTCATTGCTCAACCATCTCAATAGGCCAATGCCTTCACTTATTCAACATACAAAGTAAGTTATGGTCATAAAGACCCCTACAACAATTCTATGCCACATTCTCACCACACTTGGGTTCAACCGATAATTTAAGTTCATCTTTATATCTAGGGACCCTTTTCATTAGCCAACAACCAGGGTTATCGATTTCATAATACATGGTTTGTAATTCCTTTAACATATCATTTATTATTCATCCATGATCATTTGGGTCATTGCCCTAGTCCAATACATCAACAATATATGACTAGACAACTCACTTGGACATTTTCACAAACACCTTAGGTTTATACCTTCAACAAGGCCATTTCTATGGTATATATTATCAAGATTAGGGTTAATCAAGACCCTCATGTAAATCCACACACAACAAGCATGCACACATGCAATTTATCATCAATATGATATACAAATATAAGTCTAAGCAAGATTCAACATCATACATCATTATGAAACAAAATCCTTTTCATTTGATTTCAAAACTACCATGTATAATTACTAATCAAAGTGTGAAATACATGGGTTTAGATATTTAAAGAGGGGAAGATATATATGACTTAAAAATATGATGAACCAATAATCTAGGCTCCTTCTTTCCACTAGATGAACTCCCTCCCAACCTTAGCTTCCAATCTTGCTCCAAAAAACTTATAGAGTGTTTTGGAGTATTTGAGTCTTGTAAAATGAGGGCTTAGAAGGCTACAATGCCTTATATAGTGAGAGGGTTTAGGTTTTTAGGAAAAGGAAATGACCAAAAGGTCCTTAGTTACAAGATGAAAGGTGAGCTTAGGTAGGAGTACAACTCCCTCATATGATTCCCTTAGTGATCGTACCTTAGGGTACGAGTGGTACCCTAGCTTATACCCTAGTCTTATACTAGGTGACACATACTATTAAGGATATGATCAGGCACCCTAGATTCATATCCAAAGGGTATGACTCATCCCTAACTCGTAAGCTTCACTCATGACAAAAATAGTCCACTTGTTTTAAGGCTTCCCTCTATATGATTGAGTAGTATATTGGTTATGACCAAGGGGAGGTCATGTCATATAGAAAATAGTATGATACCCTTATGTACTAATCTAATAATAAAAGGGGAGGGCAAGGTGGGTACGAGTAATGACCAAGGGTACAACTCAAGGATCTAGTCGTACCCAACTCAGAGGCACAAAAATGAAGTTATTTTTCAATGGTTCAAGTCTAGGTGTTTCAATTCTCCCCCACTTGGATCATTTGTCTGCGAATGAAGAGTAAGGTAAGCGTATACACAAGCTAACATATCATCACACCTCAATTTAATCAGTATTTAAACAAATATTCAACAAGGATACAACACAAGTTATGCTCATTATCAATCATTCATCTCATTGACTTCAGGACTCTAACTCGTTGCGTATTAACACTTACTCATTTCACAACTTAGCGACTTCAACCCATCAAATTTTAAAGACATCAATAATATCCAAGCATTGGGGAGTTTAACCTACTATCTATCGGAACATGAATTAATTCAATGCTCTAGGGACTTTAACTCATGGTCTAATCAAGGCATAAATTATTTCACATATTAGGGACTTTAATCCATTGTATAACAAAGATATAAATCAATTTAAAGCTTGGGGACTTCAACCCATTGTATATCAAATACATACATCAAAGTAAGGAGATTAACACATACCTCCAACACAAGCCTCCGGAATTGAAAATAAATGTGAGTACTTGGACTTTATGTCCTCTTCCACCTCCCAAGTAGCTTCCTTGGATTTTTGGTTTCTCCGTAGAACCTTCATCGAAGTCACTTCTTTCATTCACAACTGGCAAACTTGGCAATCCAAGATCCTCATCGGGATCTCCTCACAGGACAAAGAGTTTGAGATACCAATATCTTCCGAGGGGACAACCAAGGAAGGATCATCCACATATTTCCGCAACATAAAGACATGGAAAACCGAGTGAATGGAGTCCATACTAGATGGAAACTCCAACTCATAGGTAACATTGCTAACACTCTTCACAATCAAATAGGGATCGACAAATGGAGGACTAAAGTTCCTCTTTTTTCCAAATTGCATTACTCCCTTCCTGGGAAATACTTTCAAGAATACCCAATCGCTCTCATTAGATTCTAAGTCCCTAAGCATCACATCCGCATATGAATTTTGATTACTTTGAGCAATTTTCAACCTATCACAAATCACTTTCACCTTATCTAAGGCTTGGTGAACTAAATAGAAGCCAAGCAACTTACCCTTGCCAACTTCGTACCACCCAATAGGAGATCGACATGTCCTACCATACAATGCTTCAAAAGGCACCATGCCAATACTAGTGTGGTAAATATTATTATAGCCAAACTCAATCAAAGGAAATTGGTCATACCAACTACCACCATAATCAATCACATAAGCCCGTAATATATCTTCTAATATTTATATAGTTCTCTATGATTTCCCATCCTGGGTAGAATGCGGTACCAAGGCACACCTTAGTTCCCAAACCTCTTTGGAAAGACCTCCAATAGTGAGATTAAAATGGAGGACCATGATCTAAGATAATAGAGACCAGATCATCGTGCAACTTCATGATCTCCGCAAGATACAACTTAGTATAATCTTTCTTAAAAAATTAGTTCTCACTGGTAATAAATGGGCGGAATTGGTCATTCTATCAACGATGATCTAAATGGAATCACACTAGTTTTGAGATCTAGGAAGACTAATGAAAAATTACATATTAATTGCCTCCCACTTCTATTTGGGCAACATAATTTCTTTGTACAAACCACCGGGCCTTATATGCTCGACTTTCACTTGTTAAAACACCAACTACTTGGCCACGTAGCTAGCCACATCTTGTTTCATATTACTCCACAAATAAAATCTCTAAGGTCATGATACCTCTTTAGGGAACTGGGTTAAATGGCATAACGGGCTCCATAAGCCTCGGCCATGACCCTTTCCTTTAATCCATCGATGTCAGGAACACATAGCCTACCTTAGTATCTCAAGATACTGTAACCACAATCATAAAGTTTGTGGATTTATATTGACCCACATTACTCTTGATGTTCATCGAGTCAAGGTCCAATACATGTTTCTCCTTTATCTCAACAACAAGAGATGATTGAGATACCGAAAGCACAAATACACCTCAATCTTTAGAGTCTGGAAGTCAAACTCCAAGATTAGACAAATGGTGAACATCCCTCAACAATTCCCACTTGTTCTTATTTATATGGTCCAAACTTCCCAACATACGCCTGAGAGCATCAGCGACTACATTTGCCTTATCGGGATTGTAATGAAGACTCATATCGTAGTCTTTCAATAGCTCAATCCACCTTCTTTGCCAGAGATTCAACTATTTTTGAGTAAACATATATTAAAGGATCTTATGATTGGAAAAGATGTTGACATGAACACCATAAAGATAATTCTGCCAAATTTTCAAAGCAAAGACCACGGCTATTAACTCTAAGTCATAGGTGGGGTAGTTCTTCTCATGAACTTTTAATTTCCTAGAAGCATAGGCCACTACCCTACCATGTTACATCATCACGCAACAAAGATTGATGCGAGAGGTATCATAACAAACCACAAAACCATCACTACCTTCTGGAGAGGTCAAAATCAAAGTTGAAGTCAATTTATCTTTCAACTTCTCGAAACTACCCTCACATAAATTGAACCACAAGAACTTGACCTTTTTTTTGGTTAACATGGTCAATGGGGCAGCTACAGTGGAAAAACTCTCCACAAACCTTCTATAAAACCGGCTAAACCCAAGAAGCTCCGAATATCAGTTGGAGTCGTAGGTCTATACTATTTCTTAACTGTTGCAACCTTTTGGGGATCTACCATAATCCCTTTAATAGAGATGACATGGCCAAGAAAAGCTACGGCTTTTAACCTAAACTCGGACTTTAAGAACTTGCATAAAATGAGGATCCTTTAAGTTTGCAACACGACACTAAAGTGATTTACATAATCTGTATCACTCTTAGAATATACTAAGATATCATCAATGAAGACAATGAAAAACATGTCCAAGTACAGACAGAAGACTCTATTCATCAAACCCATAAATGTCGTCGGGCCATTGGTCAACCCAAAGGACATGACAAGAAACTCATAGTGACCATATCGGGTTCTAAAGACAGTCTTAGGGATATTAGCATCCGTAATTTTAAGCGGATGATAACCGGATCTAACCCTTTTTCCCATGCATCAACTTACATTCAATACAACATTTAAGGATTTTATCCACTTAAGACAATTCACATTATACATGACCACTTAGTCCTTATGGTATCCTTCATTGCTCAACCATGTCAATAGGCTAATTCCTTCACTTATTCAACATATAAAGAAAGTTATAACCATCAAGACTCCTACAACAATTCTATGCCATATTCTTACCACATTTGGGTTCAACCCATAATTTAAGTTCATCTTTATAACTCAGGACAGTGCCTCTTTCATTAGCAAACAACTAAGGTTATCAATTTTATCACAAATGGTTTGTAATTCCTTTGACACATCATTTATAATTCATCCATGTTCATTTGGTCCATTTTCATAGTCTAATACATCAACAACATATGACTTAGACAACTCACTTAAATATTTTCACAAACACCATAGGTGCAACCTTCAACAAGGATATTTCCATGGTATATATTATCAAGATTAGGATTACTCAAGACCATCATGTAAATCCATATATAATAAGAACCCACATATGTAATTCATCATTAATATCATATATAAACATAATTCCAAGCAAGATTCAACATCATACATCATTAGGCAACAAAACCCTTTTCATTTGATTTCAAAACCACCATGTACACTTACTAATAAAAGTGTAAAATCACTGGGTTTAGAGATATTTAAAAAGGGGAAGAGATAAATTCCTAACAAATATGATACACCAATAATCTTGGCTCCTTCGTGCCACTTGAGCAGAAAGTAAATTCCTATTATCCAGGAGGGTACTAAGCACAAAGTAGATTTCCATTATCTAGGAGGGTTCTGAGCTGAAAGTAAATTCCATTAAACACAAACAAAATTTTTTGCCCCAGTTTATACTAGAAAATTTTTTGAGTGTCACCAAATCATAACTTTTGAAAAGTATAGAAAAGAGGGAGAATCATACTTTCATAAGTTTGGTAAGTGTATCTCACCAAGAATAAAATTTTCTATGACCATAACCCAACATCTTGTGTTGTAACCTTGCTTCTTATGTTGACAGAAGTGTGGAATTGCAAACTTTATTTGAAAACATTAAAGTGAAAGCAGCATTTTATCTCTGTTTCAAACAAAGAAAAATTATGAGTTTTAAAATGTAGTGGTTGGTTTGTGGCCTTTGTCAATTGTGGCTACCGCTCTTGCACTTGTCATGCTCAACTCCTTTTCAAATTGTTGATAAGTTTCGTAGACTTGTATTTTTGACCCCAAATTCTGACTACTGAAACCTTTTGACTCAAATCATATTTGTCTTGCATTATACCTCTAGGTTCAACATCAAATACACCATTTATACTTTGATAAGTTCAAAAATTGTTGGATGACAGACATTCTTGAGTACCTTGCTTTATTTTTGAAATATGTTATCTTTGTCTGTCGACCCTTTGTCTCGTTTTGCACAATTAAAGAAGTTGGTTGCAAGTTTCAAAGTTTTTTATGTGTATTGACATAAATTTGACTCAAAAATACTCGAAATATGATGATAGTAATTTTTCTTTTGACCACAAAGACACAAAAATTAAAAATAAAAATAAAAAGAATAATAAAAAGAAAAGGAAAAGAGGACATCTCTTTTTCAATAATGTCAAAAAAGAAAACTTATTTTGGGTGTGGCATCTGATTCCAGTGATTATGACATGCATTTTGAATTAAAAAACTTAATGAACCTATACTAATCATTATCAACTTTTGCCCAATCATTTGAATTGGAAATAGAGCCATTCTTAAACTTGTTCCCTCTGAGTTACAATCCTCCTTAGGCTAGTGGCACCTCATTGGATTTTTGCCAATAAACTTATCACATTTTTATTTCGTTCACAACTCTCCATCGCCTTATGGTTCCCATGAGGGTTTTCACCCATACAAATCTCTCATATTTATTGATCTCACAACTCACTTTTGCCTTATGGTTCCCAAGAGGGTTTTCACCAATAAGACTTTCTTTTTTTTTATTTGAAGAAAAACGATGCCCAAAATATGAAACATCATGCACCCACAATATGTTTAGACATGAAATTCTCAAAGATTGATCTGAAGGTGTTTCGTTAGTTGTAACTTGGCTTTTGGATAGGATTAGAAAGAAAGGGATAATGAGGATCAAAATTTTATATGACACTGGGTGAAGCATACAACTTTTGGAATCGACTCTTCAGGAAAATAATTTTTTACCCCAGTTTTATTTCATATTGAGTAACTTGAATTTTCAACATGTTTGATCAAACCCTAGTGTAGGGCTGCCTACGTATCTTGTCGTAGCAAGAATTAGGTCAAACGTAGTTCAGGCAAATCATTCTTTTTCTTGATTTTGATTTTCCTTTTTCTTTTTATGACTTCTTTTTTTCCTTTCTTTATTCTTTGACTTTTTTATTTTTGAGATTTATTTTGACACTATTTCTCTTTCTTGACACTTTTCTTTCCTTTTTTTTTTACTTTTTCAAAATTTGTTTTGATTCCAAAAGAAGGGTACGAAAGAAAAGTAAAATCAAAGCTCAAAGGGGTAAGCAGAGGTTGATATAATATTTGGATAGCAGAACAAAATGCCTTCATCATTTCAATCTTTTAAAATGCAAGTACAAAACATACATAACATAATTGTACATGAATATCATACATAATATCTCTTAATTGCATCAGCATTGATCAGCATTTCTTCTATTTTGCCTTCTACATCAGTCAGATATAATGCACCATTGGGTAACACTTTCTTCACCATGAACGGTCCTTGCCGATTAGGAGAAAACTTGTCTTTGGCATTAATTTTATAGGGAAAGATGCATCTTAGTACTAACTAACCGACTTCAAAATGTCTGGGACGCACCTTTCTGTTGTATGCCCATGTCATTCTCTTCTAGTATTGTTGGCCATGACATACTGACGTTAATTATTTTTTATCAATCAGGCTTAATTTCTCCAATAGAGTTTTGACCCATTGATCATCATCAATTTCAGCTTCCACAACTACTTGAAGAGATGGAATCTCAATTTCTGCAGGTATAACTACTTCAGTTCTGTATATCAACAAGTAAGGAGTTGCGTCAATTGAAGTCCGAACTGTAGCACAACAACCCAATAAAGAAAAAGGTAACTTTTTATGCCATTATCGGGATCCTTGCACCATCTTGTAGATTATTTTCTTTAGGTTCTTGTTGGAAGCTTCTACAACCCTGTTCACCTTTGGGCGATAAGGAGTTGAATTTTGATGTATAATCTTAAATTACTAACATACTTCTTACATCAAATGACTATTAAGATTGGCAGCATTATCCATGACGATCATCTTTGAAATGCCAAACTGACAAATGATGTTAGAGTGAACAAAATTAACCACTGGTTTGTTAGTCACTGACTTAAAAGTCTCTACTTCCACCCACTTTGTGAAATAATCAATGGCCACCAAGATGAACCTATGTCCATTCGACACTTTCAGTTCAATTGGTCTAATTATGCCCATTCCCTAGGCTACGAAAGGCCATGGATAAGTCACAATATGCATCTTAGATAGAGGAGAATGTACTAAGTCCCCATGTACCTGACATTCATGACACTTACGAATGAAACGAATGGAAACTCGCTCCATGGTGAGTGAATAGTAACCTGCCCGAAGTACTTTTTTTTCCAAAACATACCCATTTATATGAGGTCCACAAATTCTAGAACTTACTTCAGTCATGATATTTGAAGCTTCTTTAGCATTTATACATCTTGAAAGTCCCAAATTTGGAGTCATCTTATACAAGATTTCCCCACTCAAGAAAAATTTGCTAGCCAGTCGTCGAATGGTTCTTTTTTGGTTACCATCAACATGTATTGGATATTTTCCAACCTGAATATATTATTTGATATCATGGAACCAAGAATCCCCATGAAGTTCTTCCTCAACCATATTGAAATATGCATGTTGATCATGAATCTATATATGCAAGGGGTCGATGTGGGTTTAGTCAGGATGTTGGTGCATTGAAGATAACTTTGCCAAAGCATTAGAAATCTTCTTATGAACTCTAAGAATATGTTTGAACTTTACTGATACAAATTGCTGACCAAGATTTTGCAAACAACCTCGATACGGTATAAGTTTTGATTCACGACTCTTCCAATCATCTTGGATCAGATGGACTAGTAAGTCTGAGTCTCCTAACACCAATAGTTCTTGGATTCCCATGTCAATAGCTAGTCTCAAACCTAGGATGCAAGCTTCATATTCTTCCATATTATTGGTACTATAGAATCAAAGTTGGGCTGTTACAGGATAATATTGTCCTGATTAAGAAATAAGGACTGCTCTTATCCCTACTCCTTTTACATTAGCAGCTCTATCAAAGAACAACTTCCAACCTGAATGGCAAACATCAAAAATAACCTCATCAGTACACAATACCACTTCATTTGGAAAACAAGTCTTTAATGACTCATATCCCTCATTAATAAGATTTTCAGCCAAATAATCATTTAAAGCCTGAGCTTTCATTGAAGTTTGTACTACATACACAATATCAAATTCTATGAGTATCATTTACTATTTTACGAGTTTACCTATGGGCATAGGCTTCTAAAAAATATTCTTTATGGGATCCATACGAGAAAAGAGGTAAGTAGTGTAAGATAAAAGGTAATGCTTCGGCTTTTGTGCCATCCAAGTTAAGGCGCAACATATCTTTTCAAAAAGAGTGTACTTAGCCTCATAAGTGGTAAATTTTTTGCTAAGGTAGTAGATGGCCTATTCTTTTCTGCCTGTGACATTATGTTGACCTAATACACACCCAAAAGAGTTGTCTAAAATAGACATGTACAATATCAAAGGCCTAACAATGTCTGTGTCTGGTGGAACTAAAATAGGTGGATTCAACAAGTATCTCTTGACTTTGTCAAATACCTTTTGACATTCTTCAGTCTATTAGACTTTAGCATTTTTTTCAACAACTTGAAGATTGGCTCATAGGTTTTTGTGAGTTGGGCAATGAATCTACTGATATAATTTAACCTTCCGGGTAGGCTTATTACCTCCGATTTGTTCTTTGGTGGAGGCAGTTCTTGAATAGCTTTTATATTTAAAGGATCTAACGTAATACCATGTCTGCTGACTATAAACCCCAAGCGCTTTCCAGATGGGACTTCAAATACACATTTTTCTATATTAAGTTTAAGATTATACCTGACAAGCCTTTCGAAGAATTTCTCAAATCTTTGAAATGGTCGAGCTACTCTTTTGACTTAATGATCACATCATCCACATAAACTTTAATCTCTTTGTGTATCATGTCATGAAACATTGTGGTCATCACCCTCATGTAATTTTGCCCAGCATTCTTTAATCCAAATGGCATGACACAATAACAATATGTCCCCCATAATGTGATAAATGATGTTTTTTCTGCATCTTCTTGGTCCATAATGATCTGGTGATACCCTGCGTAAGAATCCCCAAAAGATGCAAGATTATGTTTGGCATAATTTTCCAACAATATATGGATATTAAGAAGTGGAAAATCATCTTTCGGACTTGCTTTATTTAGATTAAGATAATCAACACATATCCAATCTTTGCAATCTTTCTTTGGGATGGGAACAATATTTGCTAACCCAGTAGGATATTATGCCACTCAAATGACCATAGGCTTAAGTTGCTTAGTTTCTCTTTGATTTTTACACTCATGTCAGTTTTAAGCTTCCTCAACTTTTATTTCACCAGAGAAAAAGCAGGATTAGTTGGCAACTTATGAAATACCAAATCAGTACTAAAACCAGGCATATCATCGTAATACCATGCAAAGATATCCTTGTAATTAAATAAGGATTCAATTATATCTTTCTTTTATTGTGGTTAAGCATGTACACTTATCTTAGTCTCCCTAATATTTTCATGATCTCCTAGATTGATTGCCTCAATTTTATCCATATTGGGGTTTGACTTATTCTCAAACTATTTTCAATCTTTTCTTATTTCCTCAAACGCTTCTTCTTAATCGTATACAACTTCTTTATTCATTACTTCTTAATTATATTGAGTTTTAAAATACGGTTGATAATTCTTCATGCATGTCATGTCACTAGAATCGGCATAAAAGAACAGTATAATAGAAAATAAATAAGTAATATTAGACTCAAAATAAAACAAAGGAAAGTTATATTTCATTAAAAGCAAAGATATCAGAGTTTTAACCTAAAAACAACAAGATAAAGATCTAAATTATAAACCTAGAATGATTTAAATTACATAAATAAGCTCAAAGAAACAACCAAGACTCCTTCATAGTAGGGAGAGGAGTGGCCTCCTAATTGTTAAGTTAGACATCAGGGCTGATAAACTACACATCTGCATTACTGGTACCTTTCCCAATTTTAACCATATTAGCTTCAATAAACATATTCTATAAAAGATCAATCAACTATGAATCATCATCATTCATTGATTCTATGTTAGGAAATATGGAGGAACCAATAGGATTGACTTTGATGAAAGACTCATTAAGTGTCGGTATTGGCTTGAAAAGTGACCATAAATCTTTCTTCCACTTCTTAACCCTCTTTCTATCCTCAAATGAGGATTCATACCCCAAACTAAATGTACCAAAGCTCTCACGAAGGTATACTGTATGAGCCAGCCCTGCCCTGTAAAGACATCTCTAGACCTTTTCCTAGTTCAAAACCATGCTTTAACATTTGATTCACTACCATAACAATACAGAGGACAATTATGATCTTTCAATAAGATTCCTATCGAGGATATTCTCAACATCCACTGTTGTAAAAACTTGATAAATTGATGCTCTATTTGCAATGTCATCCTTAATTGATGAAACTAAATAATTTTTATACATAGACAAATCCCTTTTACTATGAATAACTATTTCTTGTCTATCACTTTCAAACTTAACCATTTGGTGTAACGTAGATGTGACTGCCCCAGCTCTATGAGCCCATGGCCTACCCAATAATATATTATATAAAGCGTTAATGTTCAACACTTGAAAATCCATGGAAAAATCCATAGGCCTTATTGTTAATATAAGCTCTATCTCACCAATGGCATCTATTTTTGCTCCATCAAATCCTCTGACGTATACATTATTAGGTTTGATCCTTTCTACGTTAATATTTAACATTTGTAAAGTTGATATAGGACAAATATTAGAACCAAATCCTCCATCAATCAATACTTGAGTGATATAAGAATGTTCACACTTTACATTAATGTAGAGGCCTCAATTATGTCTAGTACCTTCGGCGAGTTATTGTTCATCTAAGAAAATGATCCTATTTACCTCAAATATTATACCAACAATTTTCTTATATAGGTTCACCTTAATCTCACTGGGCATGTGTGCCTCATTAAAAATCTTCACTATAGCTTTGCGATGATCATCCAAGTGTATCAGTACAGACAATAGAGAAATTTGGGTTGGCGTCTTCCTCAATTGTTCCACAATAGAATATTCCAGCAATTTTATCTTTTTTAGGAATTCTTTAGCCTTTTCTTTGGTAAATGGTTTCTTGATAGGAATTCAATCTTCATTGCCTTGTTTAACCTTTCTTAACTCTTCTAGAGCATAACACTTCCCAGAACGAGTTAATCCTCTTACTCTATCAAGTTCTTCAATAACTTCATTCCCCTTGTATGTCACCATAATGGGATTATAGTTCCAAGGGACTGTCTTGGTATTAACCATAGGAAATTGTGATTGGTTTAATAATAATTGGAGTTATGGGAGCTCCTTTTACAATTAACACAGGCTCGGTGGGCCTTCCTGGAAAAATAAGCTTTGGTTTAATCTTTCCTGATCCAATGTTTTATAAAGTCTCCTTCCCTATAACCAAAAAAGTATTCAATGGTTTAGGTTTTGTTACTACCTACTCTACTTCTGCAAGTTTTGCCTTCATCAAATCTACAGCATTTGCTGACTTTTCCATATCATTTTTGATATTAACAATAGGCTTGAAGGAAACTACAGTCTCTTCACCACTAGGTATCAACTAGAGCATAATTGTTTCAGTATGAGTTGGCAGTGGATTCTGATTAATGTTTGGAGCGTTTGGACTTTGCACCATAATTTTTTGTGTGTCGATCAACTCTTGAATTGCTCTTTTTAGGTACCAACATTTCTCTGTGTCATGCCTTGGGGCATCAAAATAGTATCACATCTTATAGAATAATCTAAGTTTTTTAGAGGATAATTTGAGATCCTTCTCACAATTGGGCTAAGAACATTCATGTCCCTCAGTCTCTAAAATAAGTTGGCATAAGATATTCTGATAGGAGTTAAATTATCTTTCCCTATGATAACGTTTTTGTAATTTTCTTTGGGCCAAAAATTTTATTTAAGGGGGCCTTATGGAACTCATAAGATTAGAGGATGATTATGAATGGTTGGAGCACGCCATTATGGGTAAGAAGGGGCTAGAGCATATGATTGTGCATTATAGATAGGATGGAATAAAATATTATGTATTTTGGGGAGGATCATAGTATCATGGATAATTATATGGATCTTGGACATTAATTTGAGATTAAGATTGTACGTATGGTTGATGCGATCCTTTCAAATTTTATCGTGGACCTAGCACAACAGTAGCTACATCCTCCTTTCTTTTCTTCCCACCAAAACTTCTTGAACCATTTTTAATTACCTGTATTGTTGCTTTAAAAGAGGCTTGACTTATGATTTTTCCAGACTTAATTCCATTTTCTACCATTACTTTGACCTTAATGATCTCATCAAATGTACTTCCAATAGTAGAAAGCAAATAATGGAAATAGTCAGGTTCCTGTGCCTGTAGAAAAATATCAATCATCTTAGACTCTTTTATTAATGGCCTGACTCTAACAGCTTGCTCCCTCTATCTAACAGCATATTCTCAAAAAGTTTCAGTTGTCGTTTTTCTCATGTTGTCAAGTGTGGTGCGATCCAACACCATATCAATATTATATTAAAATTATTGGACAAAATCTCGAGCCATGTCATCCCAAATATGCCAACGAGAAATATCTTGGTCAATGAACCATTTTGAAGATATCCCTACTAGACTTTCTCCAAAGTAAGTCATTAATTGTTCTTCTTTTCCCCCTTCTCTTCTCAATTGATTACAAAACCTTTTTAAATGAGCCACATAATATCCATGGCCTTTGTACTTGTCAAACTTAGGAGTTTTAAATCCTAGCGGAAAATGGACATCAGGAAACATACATAAATCTTTGTAAGAAACACTTTTTTGCCCTTCTAGTCCTTGCATATTCCTTATATTTTGTTCTAAACTTCTCACTTTCCTGGGCATCTCTTCTTGGTCCTCATTCTTAATAATCTTCTCAATCATAATAGGAAAACCGTGGTGAAGAGTGGGGTAATATGAATTTGAGAGTTTGAAATTTATTCCATGAGGAAAAAATTAATCATGACTTGGTTCACCCATATTTTTCTGTACTATTGATTAAGCACCCACATCAGTTGGTGCTACAGGAGTGAATAACGGGTTGTTTATAATAGATTTGGATTTGGTAGGTGCATGGTAGAAGTATCAGCAGTGCCAGACACATTAGCATATGGTCTGATCCAGGTGGGTAAAATGGATCACCAGTTTGGGCTTGAGCGAGATTTGGATCATTCGTATTCAAAAGTTCAGGAATTGAGGAAGGCAAGGCTTGTCCATCCATCCAAGCTTGATACATCTCCACTATCTGTTGTTTTAGTAACTTATTCTCCTTCATGGATGCAAATTTCTAAAAATCAACTGATTTGATCTTCCTCAATGTCAGACTTTGACCCTCTTTGCGGGTCATCTTTCACTTTCTTTTGCATCTTATGTTGTACGGATGAAATACCAATTTAACCACAAACTAACTACCAACAAATTTATATTTTCTCTGAATCAAGTAGAAAATAGATGAGTATTACATATTTAAAATAGTATAATGCTATTTTGTATGTTATGCCTCTATATGCATTTCCTAGCCTATCATGGAAGGCCTTGTGTTTTATCTCATCTTTTCTAGGCGTACTTTTTTATATGCCCAAATTACAACTCTCATTAAAGAGTGTAAGTGGCCGCTGTTAAATATAGAACCCAACAGGGTTAGATATCGAATCCCACAGGGAATAGTCTTTTCACTAAGTATTGTAGTTGTTATTAGACTGTTGATCAAATGTTACAGAATAAACGGGGGGTTTGGATTTATCAACTGCATTCAAATGCTTGTCACAGAGAGTAATCCAACTGTAGATTGTATTATAAATAGTAATTTAGTAAGAGTAGCCAAACTAGAGTTATGGTTACCAAGATGCTTAAGCAGCTAGGGTTGTGAACTATTTTGAATTCCAAATAAACAATTCTAATTGCAAGAGTAATTAAATTTCTATGGTTTACCCATTAGTTTCTTAACCTAAATGAGTATCCCATCCCTTAATTCTCTCAAACTTAAAGAATGGATTAATAATTCAATTATATTCTCATATGGGTGGATCCGGTTAGGGCATTTACCCTCAACCCAAAGGTTAAAGCCTTTAGATTCATGTAAACCCTTTTTTTCTAACAAATACTTTTCTTTTCTAACAAGTGATGTTCTTGGGATCACTTTTCAAGTTTGCAACCAAGAAAAGTCATTAAAGTGAAGAAGGTTTTATACAATCTCAATTAATCATAGGAATCTACTAGATCCATAGCCCCTAATCAGCTATTCACATCAAGGCTCCTAAAACCCAAGTTATAGGAGCTTAGCCACACATCTCTATCATAGAAAGAGAAGAAATCATTATGATATTCATAGATTAGTTTAGAATTTACTTACAAAAGTCACAATTGTTGTTCTTCAATCTTCAATAGAAAATATGATAAAGAAATCTGGATCCACAATTCTCCAATGAATCTCAGAGAAAAACTATGTACAATATGTTTCAAGTATGGAAAAACCCTAATAAAATAAAAAAGATACCTAATAAAACCTAAAACTGGGTATTTATATGTTCCCAAGTAAACAGGATTTAAATTTGAATTCAGAAAAAAAACGTGTCCAAATTTGTGATCAAATTGGTGGTCCACCATTTTGACTTTCATTGATTGTTCTGAAATCCTGAATTTTGTTTGGGTCTGGTGGTCAAATTGGTGGTCCACCACAAAAATGGTGGTCCAATATTTTGACCACCAGTGGGTCTTCTAAAATCCCAAATCTGGTGGTCAAATTGGTGGTCCACCGTAAAATAGGAGGTTCACTATTTTGACCTTCGCTGAGTGTTCTAAAATCCTGAATTCTATTTAGGTCTGGTGGTCAGGTTGGTGGTCCACCGCAAAATTGGTGGTCCATCATTTTGACCATCAGTGGGTCTTCTGAAATCTGAATCTGGTGGTCAAATTGGTGGTCCACTATAAAACTGGTGGTACACCATTTTGACCTTCGTTGAGTGTTCTAAAATCCTGAATTTTGATTTAGGTCTGGTGGTCAGTTTGGTGGTCCACCACAAATATGGTGGTCCACCATTTTGACCACTACTAGTGTTTTTTTGCTTTTTTCCTGAGTCTTCTCCTTCAGCTAGCTCCTTACCCTGAAACACTAAAATCCAGCATTAAATGCAACCTTGGTTGCTTGAAAACATAAAATTTTCCCAAGAAAAAGATGCACCATGTTTCGTCAAAAGTTGGAACATCAACACCCTCAACTTAAAACAATTGTTTGTCCTCAAGCAACTACATAATACCATACTATGATGCTTAACCAAGAGAAACATAAGATACCTATGATAGTCACTCATCTATTTCAGTTCAAAACATATTACCCTCTCCAAGTTCAATCACTTTAAACCTAACTGTGTATATTAATGAAAGTCAACAATGTAACACAAAGAAATCAAGCCATGGCATCACATTAGCAACAAAAAACCACGTATATGTACAAGTTACACTACCTAATCAAGTAAGCAGCCATCAATACAACCCATGTGCCCTTACAATGAAGAAGTCCCTCCTCACTTATATATGAAATCAAGCATGTCAATGTGGGGACGGTTAAGAGACACTCACTCCCAAAAAGAAGTTTCAATCAATGTATGTCAAGTACAATAATATTTCCCTTATTTTCATCACCTAAGCTTTTGGACAGTTAAGTTAGGATCACTATAGGACTTTTCTTCAGCTTATAATGCAGGCTTGAGGCTGGTATGATACATAAATATATTTAAAGTGACTAGGCTTCCTTGGCACTACACTGACTTAACCTTTAACTTATTTCTCCATTTCTTTATTAACGCAACTTCAGGCTGGGTACGATTTTTTAGTCTTTCATTTTCTTTTTTTCACAACTTTTCTTTTCTTTTTCTTTTTTTACCACATCCAGCCTTGCAATCTTTTCTCTCATTTTACCTTTCTTCATAATCTTTTTACATCACACACCCCTATGATAGCCACCCTCAACTTAGACTATTTTCCTAAGTCAAAGTGCACAATGTCCAAGGAGGACCAGGGCCAAAATAGGTTCATTGTGATACAAAAGGGAAGGAGATATGTCTATAAGAAAAATAGGCATACAAGCTCAAAATTGGGATCAAGGGATATCATTCACACATGGAAGGAAATTTACACTAAAAGTGGACTAATATCAAAAATGGCCTATGATCCTTTCCTAACCACTATCCTACAACCTAGGCAAGACTAACTGGCTAAGTTCTGGATTTAACACACAAAGAAACTTGGTAATATCTCACACACACTTAGCACAAAGGTATATCACAAGCTACTACCTAACCGGGTTATGCAATTGTTAGCAATAATCACTGTGCCCCTAATACTAATGCCTTAAAAATATTCATAATAGTCACATATAGATGCATATCACACAGTTACAAAATAGACAATTAGAGAGTTATTTATCATTTTTCCTAGAAATCAACAAAAATATGTAAAATGCCCTAGATACTTGTTTTTCTACCAGTTAACCATAAAACTTCATGAAACAAAACACAATACGCCTAAATATGTCGGCTCTACTAGGCACAAGACTTTGGGGAAAAGAGACAAGACAACAAAAATCCCAAGAGGACATCAACACCCACAAGTAGCCCCCTCAACATAAAATCATGCACGGTCCCCAATGCATCAAACCAAAACAAGAGAGTTAGAAACATACTTGTGGAACCATAGGTGCAAAGATCTAGTGTCAACCATATAAGACAAATACAAACAACATAACACCTTAGGTTGCCTCCCAAGCAGCACCTGATTTAATGTCGCACCACGACTCGGTCATCCTGACCACTCAGAATTCATCAAGATACTTTGCTGATACCTCTTTAATTTACTTGTTGAATCCAGAAAATGCTTTATTCCTAGTCCAGCCACTTTTGAAGAACTGACACCTTTGCTTTCAAGTTCAACAACACCATCTATGGTCTTCATAGCATACCTATCCTTAACTGGTACATCTCGCTCATCTTCGTAGAATACATCAACAATTGAGAAGACACTCATCTCTTTTTGCTGTTTAATAGATTTACATATTTCAAAACTAACCTCTTTCCCATTGAGCCTAAATTTTAACTCATTCAACTCCAGGTCAACAAACACTCTCCCAGTTGCTAAGAATGTCCTGCCTAAAATTATGGGTACTTAGAAGTCCACTTCGCAATCAAGAATTACAAAGTTTGTAGGAAATATAAAATCAGCCACCTTTACAAGTACATCATCTAGAATCCCCATGGGACGCTTCACAGACCTGTCCGCCATAACTAGTCTTATGTTTGTGGGAGTAGGATCCTACAAACCAAATTTCTTATAAACAGCAAGCGGCATTAAGTTTATACTAGCACCCAAATCACATAGAGATTTTGCAAAATCAAAAGACCCAATAGTACACGGGATGGTAAATGCTCTCGGTCTACCTTCTTCTGCACCATATATCGTGTGGAGATAGTACTACAATAATGGAGATTGTCCATCAACTCATAGCTAACTGTCCACTTCTTCGTGACAAGGTCTTTCATGAACTTTACATACCTGAGAATTTTTTCCAATGCATCCACCAATGGCAAATTGATCGTCAACTGCTTAAGCATGGCCATAAATTTGCTAAACTTTTTGTTGTCGGCCTTCTTCTTCAATTTATAAGTAAAGAGAGGAGGTGGTTTTGGTAGAGAAGTCACCACTACTCTCTTTTCCTTGTCTTTCCCTTTTTCTAATCCATCAACCAGCTGATGATTAGAAGGAACATCAATGTCATCCTGCTTCTCAAACTCCATAGAATTACTTTTCTCAAGCTCAACATCTTCTTTGATCACCACTTTAATAAGAACTCTGCCCACTGAAGGGTCTGGTAATACCTTACCACTCATATGGTGATTGCCATACAAGATCCATCATTTCGAGGGTTCTAAACTGTATCACTTGGCAAAGTCCCACTTTTTCTTTGGTTGATATTATGGATAATTGGATCATCTACTGCTCAAGTTATTTGATAGAAATTAAGTGCGAATTTACTAATTGACTCATGGAATATAGGTCACTCTTCATCGTCATCACCCTAGTATTTGTTGACTTAACTCCCTTTAATATTTTCCCTATTATGTCCTTCGTGGACATTTTCCCTGAATTGGTGGCAGCATTATTATGACTTCCAAGAGGTACATACAGTCCACTCCTATCATTATTATTCTTTCAACTCCCCTGATCTCTATCCTTGTAACCTGATTTGTCGTAATAGTTCCAACCTTGGTTTCCTTGGATATTGCCTCAAAAAACCCCTAATTGTTTAGATACTTTACCTCTTCTTTTGAATTAGAGTTAGCTCTACCTTGGGATTCTACAGCTTTTATTTTCTCAGTCTTTCCAGATAATAAATACTTGGTCAAAAAATCCATTTACGTCTTTAAGTGTGCCACATCCTGGTTATATTGCTCCTCCTTCTTGCATTGCTTTATAGTCATACCACTAGATACAGTATGGCTTGCTACCATAGAATACCTGGTATGCCAAGCTCTACTTTGTTTGGTCATCCAAACAAGAATCTCCAAGGCCTCTGGAAAAGTGAGATCCATAAATGATCCTCCTACAATATTATCCATGATTGGCTTTGTAATAGAGTTCAAGGCCCTATAGAGAGTCTCTATCAAATGAATATTAGTCATAATATGATCCAGGCATTGCATCATCTTCTTTTTAAATCTCTCCCAAGTCTCATGAAGAGCTTCGGTTTAAAGCTGCCAAAAGTTATTGATCTCATCTCTCAATTGTACCCTTCTGAAAGGTGGAAAGAACCTTTTTAGAAAAGTCTCTTTCAACTGCCTCCAGTTGGTTATAGAATTGGGAGTCAGTCCATTGAGCCATAGTGTTGCCTCTTTAAACAGAGACAATGGAAATAAGTGTAGTCGGATATCATTTTATCCTACTCCTGGGTTATCAAAGGATTTTAAAATAGTGACAAAGTTCACTAAATGCATATTAGGATCATCCCCCGAGAGTCCACCAAACAACCCCTTTAGAAGAAGGAGTTGAATCATCATGCTTATAATATTAAACTTACCTTCTAGTTCTAGAGGTGAAGGAATAATAGCTCCAGTAGTACCTATTCTATCCTTTCCATCCTCGTCATCATTAAGATCAAACTACACAGGCTGGCAGTCTTACCTTGATCTAAAAAGATGATTTCTATTTATATTCCGATTCATCGGTGCAGCTAAATTCTTTGCACGCCTTAGATTAGTAGGATTTACCAAGTCCTCACCCCTAAATCATAATCATCAAGATTAGGATGACGTGTAGGTTGACCATTATTCTATTGATCAATCAGGGCTATGCCCATGGCAGCTAGTTTTTTAGCTTCCTAAGGGTTTGCCATTATGCCAATTAACTGCGATTCTAGATGTACTGGTAAAAATGGCACACCCAATCTTTGTGTACTTGTCATACACAATAACTACCCTTCACAAATCAAAAATAACAAACAAAGGTAAAATTTGGGAAACTTGACCAAAGGTTAATCAAACACAAACTTAATTTACTATCGTATTCCCCGACAACGGTGCCAAAATTTGATACGCCTAAATTACAACTCTCGTTAGAGAGTGTAAGCAGTCACTGTCAAATATCGAATCCAACTAGGTTGGGTGTCGAACTCCATAGGGAATACTGTGTTCACTAAGTATTGTGGTTGTTATTAGACTATTGATCAAATAATCCAGAATAAATGGGGGGTTTTGAATTATCAACTATATTCAAATATTTGTCATAGAGAGTAATCCAACTGTAGATTGTATTACAAATAGTAAATCAGTAAGAATAGTCAAACTAGAATTATGGTAACCAAGATTCTTAAGCAACTAGAGTTGTGAACTATTTTGAACTCCCAATGAACAATTCTAATTGCAAGAGTAATTGAATTTCTATGATTTACCCATTAGTTTCTCAACCTAAATGAGTAGCTCATCTCTTAATTCTCTCAAACTTAAGGAACAGATTAATAATTGAATTATATTATCATATGGGTGGATCTAGTTAGGGCATCCACCCTCAACCCAAAGGTTAAAGCCTTTAGATTCATGTAAACCTTTTTTTTTTCAACAAAAACTTTTCTATTCGAACAAGTGATGTCTTGGGCTCATTTTTCAAGTTTGCAACCAAGAAAATTCATTAAAGTGAATAAGGTTTTATGCAATATCAATTAATCATGAGAATTTACTAGATTCATAACCCCAAATCAGTTATTCACATCAAGGCTCCCATAACCCTAGTTATGGGAGCTTAGCCACACATCTCCATCATAGAAAGAGAAGAAATCATTGTGATATTCATAAATTAGTTTAGAATTCACTTATAAAAGTCACAATTATTGTTCTTCAATCCTCAATAGAAAATATGATAAAGAAATCTTGATCCACAATTCTCCAATGAATCTCAAAGAAAAACTGCATACAATATGTTTCAAGTATGGAAAAACCCTAATAAAAGATAGAAGATACCTAATAAAACCTAAAACTAGGTATTTATATGTTCCCAGGTAAAAAGGATTAAAATTTGAATTCAAAAAAAAAAATGCATCCAAATTGGTGGTCCACCGCAAAACTGGTGGTCCACCATTTTGATCTTCGCTGAGTGTTCTGAAATCCTACATTCTGTTTGGGTGTGGTGGTCAGGTTGGTGGTCCACCATTTTTACCACAGTGGGTCTTTTGAAATCTTGAATATGGTGGTCAAATTGGTGGTCCACCACAAAATCGGTGGTCTACCATTTTGACCTTTGCTGAGTGTTCTGAAATCCTAAACTCTGTTTGGGTCTGGTGGTCAGGTTGGTGGTCCACCGCAAAACTGGTGGTCCACCATTTTGATCACCAGTAGCTCTTCTGAAATCCTGAATCTAGTGGTCAAATTGGTGGTCCACCGCAAAACTGGTGGTCCACCATTTTGACCTTCGTTGAGTGTTCTAAAATCTTGAATTCTTTTTTAGGTTTGGTGGTCAGTTTGTTGGTCCAACACAAAAATGGTGGTCCACCATTTTGGCCATCAGTGGTGTTTTTTTGCTATTTTCCTGAGTCTTCTCCTTCATCTTGCTCCTTACCCTGAAACACTAAAATCCAGCCTTAAATGCAACCTTGGTTGCTTGTAAACATACAATTTTCCCAACAAAAAAATGCACAATGCTCTGTCGAATGTCGGAACATCACTTTTCAAAAGGTTTTGATCAAACCCTTTGGAGGGTTGCCTACATATCATGCTAGGACATGAATCAGATATTTGTATAGTTTGGGAAAAACTTAAGAAAATAATAATTTATTTTAAGAAAATAAATATAGTAAATGAAGTAAAACATATGTAATATATATATAGAAATAAATGGTCAACTTCATTATATTCAGTAATTTTCAAATACAAGTACGATAGAACAAATAACACAAGTCCTAAAAGTAGACCTACTAACTGAAATCTTAAAACTAAATTTAAACAAACAAGATTAACTAAAAGACATAAAATATAGAAAAGAAGTTCTAAGACCGAAACTGAAATATTGTAATAATAGAAAATAAATATCCATCTCTACAACTAAACTCCAGTGTCTCAAGGTCTTCGACTGATTTAGTCATCTTCAACATGCTGATCAAGGAGATTTTGGCTTTATGTAACCTTCCAAACCTAAGTATATGTCTTTCAACGAAGTGGTGAGACGTCGGGAGAAAGCTGGTACTTGTGCCAAAAATTGTTCACGATTCAACTCTTGGTAGTCTAAACCCATTCTAGCAGTATGCTCTGCCACACGGTGGACCATCCTTCAAAGGAAACTAAAAGTTCGATCCCATCCTTGGGCTTGCCGATCAAGGGAAACAATCATCTTTTTGGGGCGTTGCTCTCTAGAGAAATCTGCCTCTAGCTATTCTCGTAGGATTCCTTTTTCACGTATCCACTGAGATATATCTTGATTGAATTCTTCTTGTATTTTCTTTCCAAATTCTTGCAACTGTTAGTGATGAGATGCGGTAATTTCAACAAACTATGATCCCCTAGTTGTGGCTAACTTGATTTGTCCTCTAAGTGCAACCTCAATATTTGCTGACTTAGCTTTTTCCTCAGTAAATTCCCTTCGTTGTTCTTCTATTCTTTTCCTAGCTCCTTCTAAATTGGCATTTAGCACTTGAATAGTGAACTAATAATCTCTTTCTACCTCCAATCGTGCTTGCTTAACTCTTGTCTCATTTTCTACATCTTTACTTGCTTATTGTTGAGTCAAGGTTGCCTTAGCAAGCTCCAATTCCACTCTCAAAGCTTAATTGACATCATGATGTTCTCGCATAGCCATCTTAATCCCTATCCTTATTGCAGCCTCTTGATCTATGGGTCCCTTAATCGATACTTCTGTTCTGACTGATGGATATTGTTGTTTCTCAAACCATTCATAGTAGCCTAGGTGTACTTCTTCTCCTTTATTATGTTCTATGACCATTGTTTAAATTCCCATAAGATAATAACCATCCTAAATCGGTTGTGACAATCCCTCTAGAAGGGTAATCTCTGGTCTGACCTAAAATACAAACTCTTTCATATTTTCTGTTATGGGAATTATTTGACGTCTGGCTGGCTAACGCAGAACCCACAATGGCATATATGGTTGAACACCTCTAATACCCATCAATAACAAGAAAGTACAACTAAAAAAATCATGTATGACTTGTCTCCAAAGGAACCAAGGGAGATAGCAAGTAATCTTATCTATCGTCAGTGAGCGAATAAACTTACCCCAATCACTAACTCCTTTTGAACACTTATACTTCTCTATCCTTTATTCATAATATTTGATGTGATCGACTCATTTAGGAACAAATCTTGCCACCGTAGGATGTTGATAAAGATGCTCTACAATCCACATTTGTATCAAGATGTTACATCTTTCAAAAAAAAATTTTACCTTCTAACAAATATTTCGAGAACGGTAAATGTCAGCCAAAATCATTGGTACCATAGTGTAATCCTCTCTCTGAATCAATACATGTACCTCTCCAACTAAATGAATATTAATTTTTTTCTCTATCCTTGGGAAGACTTTAGTTCCTAAAAAGGCTACCATGAATGCAAATCATCTATAAACTTTCCAAGCCTCAAAACTTCCCTTGTTAAGGAGTTGTTTACCAAACTCCTCAAACCCTTCTTGTCTTTCGTATCTTTCATACAAAAACTATAAGGAGACCCAACCTTTTTCTATTAATTTTTCTTTTGAGTTGCATATGTTCAGGAGCTTACAGAATCTATTTATTGAGATGAGTCTTTGGGCTATAAGTCTTTTCCGGTGGATATCCCCAAATCCAATATAATCCGTTATTCCCCTAAAGCCAGAGTCAACTCGAAACTTAAGAAGTGACATACATTGTTTATCGGATCCCAAAAAGTCAGAAATGCATCAACCACCTCCCTGTTGGGGTTGATTGTCATGATACTTGTCAGAAAACCCAGATACTTATATATCTTACCATTATAAAATGAATCCATATAGTTCCAGCATATCCAAAGTTATCATGGGGTACAGTCCATAACCTGTAATGGTACATTCCCATCTCTTTTCCTCTTTTGGGACTTTCAATGAATTGGAGAAGACATGTTATACCTATGGATAGAGACACAAGGTTAGGAAATGTCTAGACTCTTGGCAGAACTTAATTCACTAATTATTGAACTTTTATTTTGACTCGTGAGAGTTAATGCAATCATTAAATTTGACACAGATGCAAAAATGATTTTATTCAAAATAAGAAGTGGGAGAAATACGACCATCAACATTTCCTTTAAGGGTGACACTTATTTAGACCAACTCTACTAAAATTTTGCAATGACAGACCTCTACATAATTTCAATTAAATTTGGATAAAAATACAACAAGTATTCTATAAAAATAAAACAATCTTAGAAGAAAACGTAATCATAATATATATGTCGTACAAACTCAGCTTCAAGACCCCTAAAAGTTCAGGGTTGTTAAGATTTTTATATTATATATATATATATATATATATATATATAAACTGGGGATAAGAAAAATAATTATGAAAGTTGTCATATTTTTAAAATATTCTCCAATAAATCTATGAATAGTTTTTCAAAAGACAGGGTCGTATCGCCATAAGGACTTCCTATGTATCCCACTAAAGAGTGAGAATCAAACCCTCATAGTTCATGAAGACCTTAAAAACTATATATATTTTAATTTCTTTTGAAAATGATTCATTAAATTTGAGGAACAAAATTCTTTTATGTTTCACCAAGTTGCCTAAAACCGGTCAACAATCAAATGACTTTTCAAATAAATGTCAAAGAGCATGTAGAATGCACATGTTGGTCATTATAAAGATGGACACCTGTCCTAGATGGACCCGGCCCCTGTGCTGAGTCCCGCTAAGTCAAATGCACATGATGCAAATAAAGTGGAACTTAATAGGGATAACCATGTTTGAGTTTCAGTTTTACTAGGTTTATCCTAATAGGGATAGGTGTCTAGACTTAGGGGCGAAGCTACAATAATACCCTACAGAGGTTTGGGCGAACCTAATATCTTTTATGAAGACCCTATATTTATACTACTAAATTAAAAATATATGTATATTATTATATACTACGAACCCACTGTCAATCATTGTAGCTTGGCCCAGTGATTATTGGGTCAGTTTTAAGGCATCTTTAGCCCAAAGACGTGGGTTCGAACCCCAGAAGCATCATATATTTTTTCCCTTGATTTTTTATTCTTTTTTACTTAATTCAAAACCCAAAGACTTCAAATCCTGGCTCCGCCTCTATCTAAAATGGCTTACCCGAGTGGACACTCGAGTCAGAAAGGGATAACTTATTCGGTAGAAATGCTACTCCACCTTCATTGTTGATCCAAACCCCACCTAACATGTGTGAATAATAATCTTTCATTGGGTTCCTTAACACTCCAGCTATCTCAAGAAAAAAGTAGGATGCATGCTCTGCATTCCTTCTATCCTAATTCAAAGACATAGAGGGGGTGCGTAAGAGAAGACAGTTTAGAATACTATTCAACAATATTAAAGCAATAAATAAGTGACAGGTAGCACATTAATCCAACAAATAAAATATCAAATAATTAAAGGCAAGTAAAGTCAATATCAAAATCTTGAATTCTGGTTAGTACCCCAGTAGAGTCGCCAGAGATGTCACACCCTTTTTTCTCTCGAGGAGGTCAAAGTCGAAGGATTTTTCCAATTAAAGTGATATTATTGAATAAGGATTATTTTTATTTACAGAGTCGCCACTTGAAATTGAGTTATGATTTTTCAAGTCACATTTTTTAATCCCTAGTCAAAAGGAAATGACTCTTTAATTTGATCTGAGAAAATAAAAGACCGAATAAGGAATTCTGTTGACCGGGGGGAAGGTGTGAGGCACCCCTCGAATCCCGTGGTTCTAGCATGGTCACTTTTATTGACTTATCTTAACTTAAATTATATTGATAAATTATGTTAGGGCCTAGGCTAGTTAATTTTTAATATTTAAAATTTATCTATATATATATATATTATATTAAACTAGTAAAAATTAATTTTTTGGACGATCTTTGTCGAGGTGTAATATTACATCCTTGAATTATTTAAAACGTCTCCAAAAGATGTGTACGCCACATTCTTAATCGAGATAAGATTTAATTATTTCAATCACTTAACATTTAAAAGTTTGCCTACTCAAAATTCTGCCTAATTTTAAATAATATTCATTTAAGGCAGTCAATTAATTTAATAAAAAATTATTAAGTTTTATTATTGACAATGATATAAAATTATAAATAAAATAAATACAAAAATACACACAGCTACCCATATTACATTAATCTTAATTATAATCTCCTGATCTAATCTCTTTAAATTAACTTAAATACAAAACTACTAAAATTCAATTCAAATACAAAGTCACAAGAGAACAAACAATCCAAAACAAACAGCACACAAAAAATAAATGAAATACAAATGCAGACATGATTTGGATCTATTTTTTGGAAAAAAGAAATTGATAACGCCGTATACGGTTGGATTTTGCTGAAACGACAACAAAAGATGGTTGGAAATTCTTCCCAAGGCGAATTCGATGAATTTTAAATAGATCTCCGCCGATCTTCAAGCTGGCCAGCATTTGCCAAATTTTCGGTGAGATTTCGAGTGGTTTTGGGGATGGGGTCGACTTTATAGTTGTGGAGCAATGGAGATACGCTTGCAAAGAACGAATCCCACCTGCCAATGACCAAATCCGGCAAGGTGTGGCAGTGGCAAGGGATCACTGATGTGACTGTAATTTCCAACTGGTTATTGCCAGAATTCTCTTTTCCATTTTTTCAGTATGGGTGTATGGAAAAACTAAACTGAAGGGTCATGACGTGTCCAGATTTAGTCGAATTTTGTAATTCCAAGGGTGGTTACCGGCAATAGTTTATGGATACTGAGAGGGGTTTCGGTGGAGTTATGCTACTAGAACAATAGCAGCAGTGGCGATGGGATCATAGGGTTATCCATTGGGTTGGATCCGTCATCGGGGAAGATGACATTTCTGGCAAAATCTCACCGAAAAAAATCTAAACAAACACCCCTTTTCTCTCTTATTTTTCATTGTTTTCCCCTTCTCCTCTCGTCTATTTTTTATTTTCTCCCTATTTTTTACTATGTGGGTGAGTGTATGTCTGTGACTACATGAAAAATGTATTGTGTGGTGCGTGAATTTTCCAATGAGTGTGTGGTGTAGTGCATGTTTTCCTCTATGTATATAAATTACTTTCAGTGAAGTGTGTGAGTGTACAGTGTATGAGGGAATGATGTGTTTATTTTTCTTATCTCTGTTTTATTCTTTCTGTTCCAAATTTTAACCTGAAAGTATTAATGCACAGTATTCTAATATCCAACACATCTATATACAAATATATAAATATTCAGTAACTTTAATCACATAACATGTAGTAACAAAAATTTGCTTAATCAATCAACCATTCATACTAAATAATGTATGAAACCACTTGAAATTTTCATTCATACTTTCCCACAGTAAACTTACAACATAAATAAAATAGGATCGAAATAGAACCTATGATGATTTAAACTAAGTAATGAAGTCAAAAAAAAACGTTACCAGAAATTTCAACCGGAACTCCAACTTCAAACTGTGAACTCTGAAAATGCTCTTCCTTGCTATTTTTGCTTCCTTTCACTCTCTGTCTGATATTTTTTTTCTCTTCTTCTTTTGTTCTCTCTGGTTTTTTCTATCTGGTCATGTATGTATCCCCCTCTTTTGGGGAGGTTGGGTGGTTATATGATAGAGAGGTTGCCGGAAGTTGAGTGAAAATAGGATTGTGGGGGGAGGTTGGGTAGTTTTATTAGGATAATGCCCCTTTTGTTTTAATTAAAACATATATATAATAGAAAATAATAATAATAATAATAATAATAATAATAATAATAACTACAACAACAATAACAATAAACCCAGTGCATTCCCACATAGTGGGGTCTGGGGAGGGGGGGTAAAATGTACGCAGTCCATACCACTACTTTAGGAGAAGTAAAATAAAATAATATTAACTAATTAATTTTTATATTTAAGAAAAATATAATGAAAGTTTATAAATAGCCTAAATATTATAATTAAGAGAATACTAAAACTACTAACTTATTTATTAAAAATAAAAGAGAAATATATTTTTTAAATTTTCATATTATTTTAAAAATAACGTAACAATAAAAATAAAAATAAAATATCCCAAAATGTAACTTTATTTATTTAT
Organism: Capsicum annuum; assembly: GCF_002878395.1. Classification (NCBI taxonomy): domain Eukaryota; kingdom Viridiplantae; phylum Streptophyta; class Magnoliopsida; order Solanales; family Solanaceae; genus Capsicum; species Capsicum annuum. Next base: position 23,788,622 of record NC_061118.1, on the reverse strand, counting down.
TTTCAAATAAAACCTATTAAAAATGAAACAAGAACTAAAATAAATATTGGATAAAATATAAATACTTAGTGCCAAAAAAATAGGTTAAAACTCGGGGAGGGTCAAAAATCACGTGTCTACAAGAAGCTACCACCTTTATGGAAAGACTTCAACAACTACTTGAAGCATAAGAGAAAAGAGATATTAGTTGAAGACCTCATTGTAAGGTTATGAATTAGAGAGGACAACAAAGCAATCGAGAAGAGATCTAGAAGGACTTCCACAATTAGTAGATAGAATATTGTGGAGGATGACCCTAATAAATTAATGAAAAGAAAAAAAGAATCTAGACAATAAATTAATCGTACTAAGAATAAATTCAAATAAAAATATTTTAATTGTGGAAGGTTGGTCACAAATTCATAGATAGTCGGGCCTCCAAGGAAGGCAAGAAAAAAAATCAAGCCAACATTGCTAAATCCAAGGACGGAGTGGATGATTTATGCGCTATGCTTTTAGAATGCAACTTATTTGGAAATCTTAGAGAGTGGTGGATTGATTCAGGTGTCACCCGCCAATTATGTGCCAGTAAGAAATTATTTATATCATACTTTTTTATTCAAGATAAGAAGAAGATCTTTATGGCTAACTCCGCTACAAAAAAAGTTGAAGTAACGGACAAGATTTGCTTGAAGATGACATCATGTAAGGTGGTGACACTCAACAACGTCCTTCAAGGTTCGGAGTTGTGAAAGAACTTGATTTCTACTTAACTTTATACTAAGAACGGATTCAAATTTGTATTTATTTTTGACAAAGTTGTAATTAGTAAAGAAGAAGTGTATGTATGCAAAGGTTACCTCAACGAGGGCCTTTTTAAGATTAATGTAATGAATGTTGAAATCAATAAAAGTTCTATTTCTTCTTACTTACTTAAGTCAAATGAATTATGGCATAAACGTTTAAGATATGTCGATTGCAAAACCTTGCAAAAACTAATTAATTTAGAAATTTTGCCTAACTTTAAGTGAAATAAATTAATGGTTCAAACATATATAGAATCAAAGCATGATAAGCATCCATGTATATCTATTGAAAGAAATTTCAATCCCTTAGACTTAATCCACACTGACACTTGTGATAAGAAGTCAATATCACCTCGCAATGGAAAAAAGTATCTTATAACTTTTATTGATAATTGCACTAGACATTGTTATTTTTATTTGATAAATAGTAAGGATGAAGAAATAGGTGCATTTAGGCAATATAAAACTAAAGTTGAAAATCAATTGGGTATAGTATGAAATTCCTTTTGTGGTGATATGTTTAAAAAATAGAATTGTCTATGAAGATTCTTTATATCTAGAAAATAAATTATACATTAAACTACTACCTTGTATTCACAATCCAATGAGATTTCAGAAAGAAAAATCAAACGTTAAACAAAATGATGAATGTCTTACTCATAAGTTTGAATTTACCGCAAAACTTGTGGATGGAAAGTTATCCTAACAATAAATCAAATACTTAATAGAGTGTCTCATAGTAAGTCGCATTCAATTTCATATGAAAAATAGAAATAAAGGAAAACCAACTTGAAATATTTCATAGTGTGGGGTGTCTAGCCAAAGTTCAAGTTTCTATGCCTAAAAAGGTAAGAATAGGATCGAAAACTGGACTGTATATTTATCGAATATGCTAAAAGCAGTATTAATTTTTTGTTCATAAATCTTAACATCTGGATATTTATGAAAATACAATAATCAAATCAAATAATTTTGAGTTCTTTGAACACATTTATCCCTATAAAACTAGACATGATCGATTTAGTGGAGAGTATAAATGACCTCGAGATGAACAAAAAGAGAATGTACTTAATGATGTAAATCCAAGGCGCAGTACATGTCAAAGAACGTCAACTTTATTTGGATCAAATTTTATAATATTTCTTCTTAAAAATGATCCTCAAACGTTTAAAGAAGCAATGTCATCTTTAGACTCTTTCTTTTGAAAAAACACAGCCAGTAGTGAGATGTAATACCTCAAAATTTTTTTCTAGCTTAAATTCGTTCATAGAATGTTAAGGGATGTCTTCCAAAATAATTAATATTTTTTCACACAAAATTTTCTAGATTTTAACTTTTCATTGTGTGGGAAATTAAATAAGTTTTCCATCGATACCAAATTCGCCCAAATCCAACACTCGATGAAGAAGTTAGAGCTTTTTTAAGTTGACAGCGTGCCAACTGGGCAGTCACTGTATCGCGGTGAAGGACAATTTCATAATTGTCACTTTCCAGTGGACCATCACAATGTTGACGCATCGCAGGAAGGTCCAAATTCCCATATGACAATTTCTAGGGACCTCCGCGATATTGGTGCATCGCGGAGAGGTCCATTTTCCCAATTATCGCATTTCAGTAGCCTAATGCGATAGTGGCACATCGCGCCGAAGACCAAAATAGAATTTTTATAGGACACCACGATGGTTGCGCATTGCATTGAAGTTTCAGGTCCTAAGTGTCAAAATCCAGTGAGACAATGCGATAGCTCTGCATCACGGAGGACCCTAATTTCCCATTCGTCAGTTTCCAGTGAGCCACCGCGATAGTGGCGCATCGCAGTGGCCCACTAAATCCGGACCCAGTTACATTTTTTTCAGTTTCGTTTAGAAGTTAAAAGGGGTATTTTGGACTTTTTCCCAACCCCCAATTCTATCTAAACACAAGATGTAAGGCTATTACAAGAATCTTATGATATATTTCTCAAGACTTCTCTCAACCAAAAGCTCTAAGCTCCAACAATCAACCTCACAAATCCTAAAATTCCACCATTCTTTTTCCAAATTAATTCAAGATTCCCAATACAAGAATTTTAAGAACCATCATTCAAGAGAACAAATAGTCTCAAAAGCAAGGTTGTTCATCTAGTTCATCATCCAAGGTATGTTGGATTTGAATAAGGACAAATCTTTCATCCTTGTGCCCAAAAACTTACTTTAAATTATAAATTTTTGAGTTTTGTATGATTTCCTATGAAATTTAAGGTAGGGTTTACACCCAATGTTGCTAATTGCATGATTTTAATATTTTAAGTGGTTTGGATATTGAATTACATGTCTACTTTCAAAAAATTAATATGTATGATCATATTTTCCTGATTTTAAGTTGAATTATGAATATTTGTATTATCAAGGATGAACCTTATGGTGTTTGACATGAAATTGAAGCATGGGTCACTAATCCCTAGTTTGTATGTTGACATTTTAAGAATGACTATATTTTAAGCATCCTATGATTAGCTATTTCCAGATTTTGATAAAGAAAGTTGATCTTTTGATCTAAGCTAAGATAGGAATCCACATTATTTATGATTTAAAGCAAAGAAAAGTATAATTGGTTTTCATTATAAACCCTTGTGCTGTTTTAAGGTGGATTCCCTAAAAATTCTGAGTAATAAGTATGGGAGTAGTATTTAGCACCGAGTTGGGTATGATTTTAAGGTTTCATGCCCCGAAACTATGAGCCATCGTAGGCTCTAAATTCCTATAGTGGGCTAAGATAGTAATAACTAAAGTTAAAGTTCTATTCTAGTGGCAAGGGCAGAACAACTCTCCCTAATATGGGCAAGATGTTGGACTCTATGTCAGCTCACATGGTTTATGTCAGTTAGAAGAAACTCCCTAAGTCCCAAAGTTCCAAGATTTCCAAAGCTTTCAAAGCTTCTAAGTTTCAAAAGAAAAGAATGATAGAATAGCTTTTATAAGACTAAGTGTTATGACTCACTAGATTTACAAGTATGATTTGTTATACATGATTTTATATTTTAATATTTTAGATAATCAAGCTTATGTGAGTCATATACATCCACATGCATTTACTTTCTAGTTATAATGATGTTTACTTATGCATTACACCCTCATATACTCAATACATCCTCAAAGTGCTAATCTATATATATGTCTATGTGATACATTGTCTTATAATGTAGGTTCAAATGCTCAGTATCAGCAGCATGAGTAGTTCGAGCATCTCTATCTACGCTCCCACAGTTGGTGAGTCCTCATGATTCGACGGTCTACTTCTTTAGATTTCCAGACTTCATAGTAATTAAGTCACCATTTTTAGTTTAGCTCAATTCAGCTGGGAGTCTGTCCCAATAACTCTCTAGTTCTTTAGTAATAGAAGCTTGTCAGACTACGAGTTTAACTACAGACTTTCAGCATTTGTTATTTAGATAGTATCTACAGTTTATTCAATTCAGTTTTTGGTATAATACAATATTATTTATTGATTAGATTATCTTAAAGTAAGGTTCAGATCTAGTAGCAGGCTCAAAAGGTTAGCTTGGGGCTACTCATAGCATTGAGCACCATGTGATGTCTTGGGATTAGATTTTGGGGCGTTATATTACATTGATTCAATATTGAGCAATCACACTTGAGAATTGGTTAATCTTCCTCTAGAAAATAAACCTTTAGGTTCTCAATGTATCATCAAAAAGAAAATAAAAGTTGATGGTACTATTGACAAAAACAAGGCAAGACTAGTTATGAAAGACTTTAGACGAAAATAAGGCCTTCATTATTTTGACACACACTCACCTGTAATAAGAATAACATCCATTAAAATATTGGTTGTATTAGCGGTGGTATGTAGTATTGAAATTCATCAAATGGATGTAAAAACAACATGCTTAAATGGAGAATTGGAGGAAGCAATGTACCTAGAATTGAGGGTTTTGTGGTTTCTGGTAAAGAAAGGAAAGTTTACAAACTCATTAAGTCATTTATAGACTAAAACAAAACCCTAAACAGTGGTATGCAAAGTTTGACCAAATCATGTTAGTAAATAACTTCAAGATAAACAAAAGAGAAAAGGTGTTTTCCCATTTGATTGATCGATTCAGAGTCTCGAATCGAAGCCCAAGTCCAAGCCCATACTCTAATCAAGAAAAGTGGGATATGATAAATGTGTTTATATTAAAGGCATTCCAAATCACAAATTCATTGTTTGTTTGTATGTGGATACATATTGATCATAAATAGAGACATTTCTGACATAAATTCTAAGAAATGAATGCTTTAGAGAAAGTTTAATGTGAAAGACCTCTGAGTTGTGGATGTGATATTAGGAATAAGAATTCATAAAACTCCTCAAGAATTGGCATTGTCACGGTCTTATTACATTGAAAAGGTACTTAACATATTCAAGTATCTGAATTTTAATATTGCCAAAATTCTATTAGACGTGAACTTTGCACTTCAAAAGAATGAAGGTGAAAGTGACTCACAATTGGACTATAGAAGAGAATTGAGAAGTTTGATGTATATCATGAATGGTACGCGATCATACATAGCATGCACTATTAGTAAATTGTGTCGGTACGTGAGTAATCCTAACCAATATTATTGAATGGCAATGAAAAAAGTTTTAGGTATCTAAAACCTATTCAAGACTCTGTTTTGCATTATATATTCAGTAGTAATTAAGGAATATAATGATGTAAATTGAATCACCAGATCGAATGAAGTAAACTACATGAGTGGATATGTATTTACTTTAGGTGCAAGAGCAGTCTCTTAGATATCATCCAAACAGACATGCATTGCCCGCTCTACAATGAAATCTGAATTTATTGCGTTAGATAAATTCGGTGAAGGAGTAAAAAGGTTCTAAAATTTCTTGAAAGATATTCATTATTGGCCCTAACCTTTGGCACCAGTATGTATATACTATAATAGTCAAGTGGCAATAGATAGGGCAAGGAGTATGATATATAACGGAAAATTTCATCATATAAGACGGAGACATAATATCATCAAAGAACTACTTTTTAGAGAAATTATCATGATTGACTATGTGAAGTCAAATGATAATGTGTCAGATCCACTTAGTTGAGATATTATCGAAGGGAATGGATTTAGGGCCTAGGACATGTCATCACGATGGTTACTCTACCTATTAGACTAGAGATCTCAAGAGCTAGGTTCAAGGAGATCAAACAAAGTTGTAACTGACAGTTCAACATTATCAATATACTCAACCCATTTTGATGATGAAAATAATGTTCATGAAACAAGGATAAGGCTTATGGTTTGAATTTATTTAATGGTTTCTAAGTTTGGTAGATTTGACCAAATAATTTGATCTAAAGGATTAAACGTTTAGAAATTACCTATGTGAGGGTGAAGTGGAAGTTGTTTCAAATAGAATGATAGTAAAGGCCTATTCTCTAAGCTCTTAAGAAATTATGTCATGTTCATGGATGAAATAAATAAAATATGAGAACCATAAATGGTAAAAGGTTGGTTGTATGACCTGTGTTATTGGATATGAATCGATATCATAAAAATCTCCTAACTCAAAGATGAGTTGAGAACTTTTCTACCGATTGAATTTTAATGGATGTTTCAACTTGGGTCAAATCCGACAATCATTACTCCTAGAATACAATGAGTTAGGTGTCCTACTTTATATCAAATGAAAGATCTTCAAGTCTTCTTTCCATCATAACCAATTTCACCTTAATCCAAAATTAGAGTATAAAGTTATGCTCATTTCACTTGAAAGAGTATGTCTTCCAAGAGGTGACGACTAAGTTGATGAGCCATTAACTCAAGTCGTCAACTTTAACCACTAAATGACAAAATCCAGCTAGATATTAATGACTAGAGTGTTGACTTGTCACCAAACTAATGATTCATCTACCCAAGTCATCAACTGAAGATTTCTTGTGATTTTCTTGTTTTTATAGGAGTATTTTGGTATTTTCTTCACCTCAAACCCTACCCCCATGACTTGAATAACCCTGTAAATGTTATGTACTCATCAGTTATCATTTTTTCAACACTCATTCTCCTCTACACTCTCAAGAGAAATAAGTTAGGGTTTCTTCCTAAAGCTTAACTTCCAAGGATCCAAATTTATGTTTCCCTTTGAGAAATTAAGAAATTCAAGTATGTTGGACTTGAACAAGGATAATCTTCTGTACTTGTGCCCAAAGGTTTTATTTTTAATTGATTTTAAAGAAATTGACTTACTAGTGTTTTACCCACTTTCCTTATACTTTAAGATTTTGATACTTCCTCGTGAATTGAACATTGTTTTTCATATGATTTCATGTTTACTTATGTTTTTATTCTTAAAAGTGATTTTAAGCATTGAGTTTGATATTTTGATACTTCCTTCATTTCAAAAAGAATGACCTACTTTGATTTGGCACAAAATTTAAGAAAATAAAGAAGACTTTTGAATCTTGTCGCCTTAAATTAAAGTGTGTCAAATGTACCAAAATGCTCTTTAATCTTGTGGTCCTAAACATTCCATGTGGAAATTTAAAATTAAAGTATTGCCAAAAAAAGGAAAGGGGTCATTCTTTTGGAAACGGACTAAAAAGGAAAGTAGGTCATTCTTTTTTAAATAGAGAGAGTATGAAGTTTCTATCAGATGATGCATGATTTCAAGTTTAAGTACAAGTTACTCAGTTACAAGAAGTTTAAGCTTATAAGTTCAAATTACAAGTATTACAGCATGACTAAAGTTCAGTTTTGATCTTATGATCTCATATAAGATATGAAATCTACAAGTTTCTTTATGAATATGATTTAAGTAAGATATGCATAGTTGATTTTTAGTTTATAAATCCATATGCAATTTTAAGGTGGATTTAATAAGTATGAGCATATAATTATATGTTTTGTGAGTAGTATTTAGCACCAAGAGGAGAATATGGGTTTAGTGCATCTTATTCTCCAGAAACTATGTGCCACCATAGGTTTAGAGGCCTTGCCAGAAGTGTCCCCTTCTTTTCCCAATATGGGCTAAGTTTAGTGATCACTCTAAGTTAAGGTTCTATTCCTATGGCAAGGGTAGAACGGGTATCCTCAATGTGCTTAATATATTGGACTCTATGATAGCTCACATATTTTATGTCGGTTATAAGAATATTCCACCAAGAAAACAAAAGCAAAGATTTTAAAAACTAAGTGTAATAACTCACTAAGCTTACCAGATTATGCTTTATTATTCATGTTTTATGATATTTCATCTTTCAGTTTTATTCATGATCAAGGTGAGTCCAATTGCACTTAGCATGCATTATTTTAAAGTATGTTTAGCTCAATGTTACTTATTGCATTCACCCCTACATACTCATTTCATTCCAAAAGTACTAACCTTATTTAGGTTTGTATGGATACATTATTTCATAATGTAGGTACCATTTGTAGTCCACACATCATGGTTAGATAGTTCAGAGCTTCCAGCCAGTAGGTGATGAGTTCTTTTGATTCCAGGACTCAAGTCAACTATAGTTCAAAAATCATTTTAATTCAATCATATTGATTAGGGATAGCTGAGGGCCTTGTCTAGGCTAACTATGCCAGTATTAGTAGAGGCTTCATAGACATTCTATTAGAGTTGATATATTGAATTTCAGTTTTATTTTGGATAACTTGAGTGTAAATGTTTTAAACAATTTTGTATTGGACTTTTTCAGCTAAATACATCTTTTCTATTTACTATTTTTAGTTTTTTTATGTATTTATTCACTTGCTTAAGAATTATGCTAGTATTAAGGGTTAGGATCACTTGCGGTTCTAAGCACTGTATGACATCCAGGGGTAATCTCGGTGTGTTACAAACTTGGTATCAGAGCATGAAGTTTAAGTTTGCTAGGGTGTTTGTGAAGTTGTGTCTAGTAGAGTCTTGTATAATGGTATGGAGATGTCTGTACTTTTCTTTGAGAGAATGTTGGGCATTTAAGAAATATCTTCCTTCTTCATGCTCTAGATTATGCAGTAAGGTTGTTGTCTTAGAAACTTTATCAATTCATATGTTACTCCATAATTCTCCATCTATGACTTATTCTTGAGATAACGTGAGTAGTAAATTTCAATTTCTATTGAGATGATGCACTCAGATTTACTATCAGTAACTTTAAAAATTATATAAAGGGATTGAGAGCAGCCTGCCAGCGTGTTTAAAATCCTTTAATTTGAAAGCCTATGTCCTTATCTATATGATTTGTGCAGTTAAGATAAAATATGCTATATAATCATATTTCTTTTTAGCCCTTCGTTATAGGTAATGCTTATGAAAGGAGAAAGCATATTTCTATAGTATTGAATATAATTTTTATTAAGGGATAGTGAAACTTAGGGTGTCATGATTCATACGTAGTAGAACATCCTTAGGGTGGAAAGTATAGATTTAGAATTATAGTAACAAGAAAATATGGGTTAGCATTTGGTTGTGGGTAAATTGATAGATCTATGTTTGCTATTAAGTAGGATTAAGGTGATATGTCCTTGTGTGTTAAATAAAGGTTAGTGAATGTAGCGTATGCTTTATGGTGAAAGGTAAAGAAGGAGTTATTAGTTAACATTAATTGTTGTATGCTTAAAGTAGGAAAGAAGTTCTTGATGGTATTCTATTGTGTTAGAAAAGTATAGGTTGTTAACGAAAGTATTATATTAATAAGGATTGTTAACGTGGGTTCTCCTTCAGGTTGTGAAAGAGAAATTGGTTGTTGTTGGTTGGGCTAGGAGTATAATTTAGATATATGGATGGATAAGTAGTAGTGATTTATGAAAGGAGGATATGCTAATAGATTATAGTAAGATAGACCATAAGATTATGATCAAATATGATTATTATAAGGTTTTGGTGGACTAGTGTTTCTTGATATTTTTCCAAGCAAAAATAATATGTGAGGTTGCGGTTAATCATGTGTAGTACTAGAATCTAAGATTGAACATTGAATAATCATCAAGGTAGAGATACTAATTTCTTGGGATAGTGATGTTAGTTATATGAAAGGTGAGCTAGTAGGCTTGGAATAATGTATGCAAGAATTTAAGTTCATTTATTTCACAATTAAGTATGATGGTATAGGTATGATGTAGAGTTGTACCCAAAGTTATGTGGGGTTGCATTATTTTCTAAGTTTTTAAAGTGTCATCTATACTTAGATAGTGCATATGAGTTGCTAAGTGTGAATAAGGCTAGTTATATAGTATAACATGCTCTTGATGGCTAAGTTAAGGAGTTATGGATAGATGATATTGAGCCTTTTGGTATTATCTGGTTTAGGTAAAAATCTAAGTTTAGAGATGTAATATTATTAGGTTATAAAGAAAAAGAGAAATATTATGTTTAGTGAGACAGGTATGGTTGTCGAGAAGAATATAAGTATATGATGATGACTGTTCAAGATAGAGAAAGTTAAGTGTGGTATATATGAAAGGATTGTCCAAGAATAAATTTAGTATTATCCATATAGAGTTTATCGGAGTGAGTGAGCATTTATGTGTAGACCGTTAGAGCAAAGAAATTATGGCTTGATCTTAATTATATGAAATAGGACACCTTAGAATGGTGGTTTTGATCTAAGGGGGAGATGATAGGGTGAATAACCAAATCAATTTTTGAGAATTAGATTGTGATGCATGTCAATAAGATTTGAGATGAGATAGTAATCCATTCTTTCTCTAGCGTATTCCTTTCCTTGGATTTCAGTCAATATGTCACCTTATCCATGTCTTACGTGATAGAGTCGAGCCCATGACAAATGCTTATATACTTCATCCATATCTATGTTCATTCTCAGCACCTAATAAAGAAGTAATAACTCCACTCTGTGAGTCAAGTCACCTCACATAAATCTATGAGCTCCAGTCTTATATTGAGTAGCTTATTATAAGTATGAACCTATGTTTCAGATTATGCTTAGTTCTTCAGTTCTTAGAACTCATGGTACACCTTAATGACCCATGAAATTCATATTATGTTATGTATCTCCTAATTTTATATCCCTTTAATGAATCCATGGATTTGACATTATATTCTTCAGGCCTCGGTTAAGTGTCAAAGTTATGTATAGTATTCTTTCATGCTTTAAGTCCTCATGTTCTAGCCTTTTAGTGACCTCTTCCTATGTTAAGATAGTGGTTGTAAAAGTGGATGAACAATGGTTTAGATGGGAGAGAGTAGGTATTCCTTATTAGGGAAAATTTTTTGTATGTTTGTTTTAGCAATGCTATAAGTGTTAAAGAAGAGCGATGTAAATCCTTGGTATATAACAGTTAGTTGAGAATTCTAGGTGTGTCTTCTTAGGGATAATGCATGAAATTTTTTATTGATAGAGGTATTAGAGAATAAGGGTAAATTTCTAAGTGAGTTGGTTTCCTAGAAGTTCATATGTGGTTATAATAATAGGATTGAATATCATGTTGGTATATAAGTGGATGAAGGCAATATGTTCTAGTGAATTCATAAAAAGAGTTTAGAGTTAGTCGTTGAAGTGGTAAGGCGTGTTATGCTTAGAATGAGAGCTCGGAAAAGACATAGAATATTGAATCTTATGGTTTAGACTAGTATTATGGTGTTATGTGTAGTACCTTCTAATTTTGAATTAGGCTTGAACATGGTAAGAGTATGTAGTTCAACTCAGACTCTGGTTGGGATAGTCACATGTACCTATGTGAAGATTATAAGTTGCATCAAATGAAGTGTAGTATTTAAGAGAAAAAGTATAGTTGAGAGAGTATTTGAGAAGTGTGGTTAAGCTTGAGAGTTAACAGTTGCATTACCTAAGACATTCTAATTTTATTCTAGCTTGTGTTTTATATGTTTATATTCCATGAATCGTAGCCACGTTGCGATTCTTTATTTGAATCCCATGCTCAGATCATGCCCAAATTCTTTCCCTCGATTATTATAAGAAGTTATGATAAGGTGAGTTTGAGGAAACTCATATGTTATTCTCAGTAACTCTTGGAGATTTTATCGCATTAGTTATCACTTTATAGTTTTATATGTATGATTGTATCATGAATGTTTCAATTGAGTTCTAAAATCTCCAGCATCAATAAACTCTATCTAGTCAATCAATTCAGCTCAAAAATTAGGTTCATGATTGAAGTTTTGTCATTTTAGCTCAGTTATGTCCTTCATTAGCAGACCTGTCATGTCTGCATTATTTCATATGATTGTAGATATGAGTTCACATTTCATATGTATTAGCTGAGTCAGTAGCCTGTTAAGAGGTAGTTTTAGTTATGAGACATGATCAATTTTAGGAATTTAGTTTCAAGATAGTAGTTACATTCTTTTCATCAAAATATCAACCATTATTCGAGGATGAATAATTGCATAGGGGAGATAATATAACCCCCACATTCACGGGCTATAATTCAAACCATTGTTCCTACATGTATAAACCCAAATCCAATAATTTTCATGTCAAAATAAGTATGTTGATCAATTCAATAGTGTGAGAACATCTTTGGATATGAATTGATATCATAAAAATCACCTAACTCAAAGATGAGTTAAGAACTTTTCTATCGATTGAGTTTTAGTGGATGTTTCAACTTGGGTCAACTTCCAATAATCATTAATCCTATAGTATAATTAGTTAGGTGTCCTACTTTATATCAAATAAAATATCTATGAGTACTCTTTCCAATGCATCTGATTTCATATTAATATGATATCGTAATAGAAAGTTATAATCATTTTACTTGAAAGTATTTGTCTTCCACGAGGTGACGACTAAGTTGATGAGCCGTCAACTCAAGTCATGAAACTTAACTAGTAAATGGCAAATTCCATCTATATATTGATGACTAGGGAGACAAAGTGTCACCAAACTAACAAGCCGTCATCCCAAGTCGTCAACTAAAGAATTTCGGTGATTTTTTTCTTTTCTTAGAAGTATTTTGGTCTTTTCCTCACCTCAAACCCTACCCCCATGACTTAATTAACCCTATAAACGTTATGAACTCATCAGTTATCAATTTTTCTCAACGCTCATTCTCCTCTCCACTCTCAAGAGAAAGAAGTTAGGCTTTCTTCCCAAAGTTCAACTTTCAAGGATCCAAATTCATGTTCTTCTTCAAGAAATTCAGGTATATGGGTTTGAACAAGGATACTCTTCCATCCTTATGCCCAAAGTTTTGATTTTTAATTGAATTTGAAGAAATTGACTTACTAGGGTTTATACCCACTTTCCTTATGCTTTGAGATTTTAATATTTCCTCCTGAATTGAACATTGTTTTGCATATGATTTTTTGTTTACTTATATTTTTATCCCTAAAAGTGATTTTAAGCCTTGAGTTTGATATTTTGATATGAAGTTTCTATGAGATGATGAATGATTTCAAGTTTAAGCATAAGTTACGCAATTTTAAGAAGTTCAATCTTATAAGTTCAATTTACAAGTATTACAACTTGATTAAAGTTTAGTTTTGATCTTATGATCTCTATGAAATCCACAGGTTTCCTTATGAATATTATTTAAGTAAGATAAGCATAGTTGGTTTTCATTTTATAAACTCATATTCTATTTTAAGATGAATTTTAGAAGTATGAGCATATAAGTATATGTTTTGGGAGTAGTATTTACCACCGAGAGAGGAATGTGGGTTTAGCACATCTTATTCTCCAAAAACTACATGCCACCATGGGTTTAGAGGCCTCGCCAGAGAGTGTCCCCTTCTTTTCCCAATATGGGCTATCTTTAGTGATCACTCTAAGTTAAGGTTCTATTCCTATTGCAAGGGTAGAACAACTCTCCTCAACCTGGATGAAACTTTGGACTCCATGATAGCTCACATGGTTTATATCGGTTATAAGAATATCCCACCAAGAAAACAAAAGCAAAGATTTTAGAAATTAAGTGTAATGACTCATTAAGCTTATCAGGTTATGTTTTATAATTCATGTTTCATGAAATTTTAGCTTTTAGTTTTATTCGTTATCAGGGTGAGTCCTTTTACACATAGCATGCATGATTTGAAGTATGTTCAGCTTCATTTTTGCTTATTGCATTCACCCCCACATACTCAGTACATTCCAGAAGTACTGACCACATATACACCTGTGTGGCACATTTTCTCATTATGTAGGTACAAATTGTATCCCACATATCATGGTCAGACAATTCGCAGCTTCCACCCAGCAGGAAATGAGTTTTGTTGATTCGAGGACTCGAGTCAACTATATTTTCAATATTATTTTTATTTAGTTGTATTTATTAGTGATAGCTAGGAGTCATGTCCTTACTACCTATAGTCAGTATTAGTAGAGGCTTTATAGACAGTCAATTATAATTAAAGTATTTAATTTCAATTTTGTTTTGGATTACCAGATTGTAAATGTGTTAAACAGTTTTGAATTGAACTTTTTAAGCTAAAGACATCTCTTCTATTTATTATTTTTAGTTTTTTTTATGTATTTACTCCGTTGCTCAAGAATTATACCAGTATCAAGGATTATCTTGGAATCAATTGTGGTTCTAAGTACCTTGGGATATCCAGGGAGTAATCTCAGGGTATTATAGTACTGTACTTGTGGCTTGATAAAAAGATTTCAAAAATTTATTAAATTTATTTATTTTAATCCAATCATCATCATATAGTCTTAAATCAGGATCTGAATTAAGAGTTTATAAACTAATTGTATAGGTCCATTATATATGTAAGAAACATCAAGAATTTGATACAAAGAATTTCATCTAATAGGAATTTCTCTTGAAACTTTTCTATTTTTAATGTCACATTCTCCACAACAACGTTTAAAATTTCCTTAATAATCTTTTTTTATTTTTAAAAATAAAACCACAAGCAACTCGAACTTTAAAATAACTATTTTTTAACACTCACCTAAAGGGTTGAGAAGCTAAACCCTAAACCTAGGCAGCACATGCAAAATCCCTAAACCTACTTTACTTTTCTGGCTATTATGGCGACTACATCTAGTGGGAATAACCCACTGGAAGAATCAGTGATACAGAATAATGAAGAGAAAAAAAGTATAGATTGTAAGGGACAAAAATATATTGATCTTTTGAAACCTAAGGAGTACGTGCATGATAATACTAGGTTTCCTCCAAAACCAGTTACTATGATGCCTGGAGAACCTAGTATTACGTGGAAATCATCCGAGGTAAAAATATTGATCATAAAAGAAAATTTACAATACGTCATTATTGGTAAGTTTTCTTATGGAAAATCGGATATAACAGAATTGCAAAAATCCCTCCCAATGCAGTGTGGAATAAAGGGCGAATGTATGCTAGGAGTTTTGGATGCAATACATATTCTAATTAGATTGGAGGACTATATCTAGTTGCTTTCAACGTCAGCATATTACAAAAGGCCAAGGACATGTACTGGCAAATGAGAACATTAAAATAGGATTCGTAGTTTGAGCCTGATACTGAAACTATAATAGGAGTAACATGGATAACAATTCCTGATTTACCACCAATTGTTTTTTCAAAGGAAGCAATATTTTCTATTGCCTCAGCAGTAGGAAAACCTTTAACTGTGGACATGGCTACTAGGAATCAAATAAGACCTAGTTATACAAGAGTGTAAGTTGAGGTAGATTTAGTTGCTAAATTACCACACAGAGTGAAGATCAATGAGGAGAATGATACTATGGGAGAAATAAAGTCAAAATGGATCCAAATAAAATATAACTATACGCCTAAGTATTGCAAAAAATATTGTATACAAGTACATAATAAAGAAAGCTGCTGGAATATTCATTCGGAGTTGCATGACAAGGTACAGAAGGAAAAAGAAGTGATGGCTAATAAAAGAACACAGGGGAAAGATAAAAGGCAGAAGGAAGACATTAGGGTAAATACAAAAAACATAAAAAAATAGCAATGGTTACAAAGAAGAAACAAGTACAGAAGAGAAAGGTATGGTCATATTGTAAGAGAAGTGGAGAACGAAACTCAAGATGAAATTGCTACTTCCAACACTTTTGATTATTTAAATGAAGAGGAATATATTATGAATGAATAAAATAAGGCGGATCAAAGTAAGGAGAGCACAAAAGATTGGGTGAATAAGATCTTTGGCAAGTCAGAATCAAATTTGCAACCAGTAAAGTAAATAGACAAGAATCAGGAGGTTAAGGGTAAGGAACAAAGTCCAGCTAATAAGATAAAAGTTGATAATAATAGGGAGAAGATAGATGAATAACCAAAGCATAGAGAAGAACACACAAAGCACATGGAATAAGAACAACAACAAGCATCTAATAAATAGATCACAGTAGGAGAATTGATGGTGTTGGAATTAAAAAATGTAACAAGGAGGTCATGGTGTTAGAAGGAATTGTTCCTTAGTAATAGAAAGGTGGAATCAAATGGAACTCACAAATTAAAAAAAAGATATGGATGAGGAAGATTTGGAGGATAACATATAGAAGGTTTCCATATAAGGTAATTTGTCTCCAAAGTAAATACAAACATTAAGTGCAAAGCATGGAAAATAGCATAGGAAATTCATAAATTCAAATAGAAGTACAATGCAGACAATGAGTCATACTTAAAAATCATAATAAAAATGAATACTTTGATATGGAACATCAAATCAGTGAATACTCAAAAAGAATTCATAAGATTGGTTACTCTACATAAAAGACATTAGTTTTGTTTCACAGGGCTCATGGAACCATTTTAGGAAAGTCACAATGTTGATGATTACGAAATAAGATTAGGGATGCAGCATTCAGTAGCAAATATATCAAGCAAGATATAAGCATTTATGGATTCAGCAGTGGAGTATAGTGTGGTCATAGATGATGAACAACAACTTACATTGAAATTAGAGAATCAGAATACTCGAATATCAGTGTTTGTTATAGTGATATATGCAAAATGTAACCAAAATAAAAGATTAGAATTATGGGAGTATCTAGGAGATATGGCTACTATTAAGAATTATGGCTAGTAGGGGGTGAATTCAGTGTTATAATAAATAATGAAGAAAAGCTTAGAGGGTTACCTATTACTATGGATAAGATTGAGGACTTTAACCATTATATAAATATGTTCAATTTGGATGAATGTGTATATAAGGGAAAAAATATAACTAGGAGAATGGGAGAACTGATGAAGAGTGTATCTTTAAAATATTGGACAGGTGATGTGCAATGACAAGATGCAGGATATATTTCCAGTGATAGAGGTAGAACATTTAGTGAGAAGTGATTCTGATCATGCTCTAATGCTACTATATTTTAGTAGAATAGGTGAGCAAATTGTCAAGCTATTTAGATTTCTTAATATTTGGTTGAAAAAGAATCATGCATGGATATGATAAGGTTGTATTGGCAGACTAAAATAGAGGGCAATCCTTTTATCATCCTTTAAAAATTAGAAAAGACAAAAGTTGCTTTAACTATATGGAGTAAACATAAATTTTGTAATATTTTTCAAGAGATGGCTACTTTGGATGAGGTGATAAAGGTGAGAGATAAGTAGTTTGAAGAAGATTCTTCAGGAACCAATAAAGTAAACCTAATTAAGGCACAAGCAGAGTTAAGTTTGCAGTTAAGAAGGGAAGAAGATTTTTAAAGGTAGAAAGCAGGATTCAAATGGTTCAAAGATAGGAGAAAAATACCAAAATCTTTCATGAAATAGTGAAAGTTAGAAGGTCTAGACTGAAGATTAAAAGAATTCAGAATGAAGAAGGCACTTGGATAGAAGAATAAGATGAGATAGCAAAAGTTACTACAGAATTCTTTTAGAAATAATTTGTAAAAAAGAAGATGAAAGAGATTTCTCAATGTTGGAGGAATTGCCTATATTAGTTTAATAAGCATATAATATGGAGTAAAAGAAAGTTCTAAGTCTGGAGAAAGTTAAAGCTGCAGTGATGGGTTTGAACAGAAACAATACTGGGGCCCTGATGGAATGACTAGAGCTTTTTATCAAGATGCATAGGATATTATTGGTAAGGATCTTCATCAAATGATAATAGTTTTATTCGGTGGATATGATTTACCAAGATTTGTTACACATACTAATTTGGTGTTCTTACCAAAAAATTTGGTAGTGAATACCTTTTCAGATATGAGACCTCTATCTCTTAGTAATTTTGTCAATAAAATCTTTTCAAGAATTAGTCAAGAAAGAATTAAGGGAATTTTTTTGGATATTACTTCTGAGGAACAAGCTAGTTTTGTCCAAGGAAGAAGTATTGTTGAGAATATATTAGTGGTTCAGGAGATTCTGTCAAAATAAAGAAAAGATGAAAGCCTCCTAATATGGTTTTGAAGTTGGATATGATGAAATCATATAATAGGGTGGAGCGGTTGTTTCTCACAAAAGTCTTGAGAAAGATAGGATTTTGTGAAGAAATAATTGATATGGTGTTCCGGCTGCTTGGAAATAATTGGTATTCTATATTGTTGAATGGATAGCTTAAAGGGGTTTTTAAATTGAAACACCCTGGGTTTTGATCCTTAGAAATTTTCTTGGTTTTGAACTCTCTGGATATCATACAACTTAGGCTTACTAGTCATATGATGTGGGTATTGTTTAGGGTCCTTGTTCATATATTACTGAGTGTGGTTTTGGTTGGTTACTATCCAAGATATGAATGGACACTGTATGAGTTGTATGGAAATGGTACGAGTGAGGCAAGCCACTCATATGTTTATCAGTATGTCATACCCTTGGTAGGCTATCTAGGGTACGATTCTAAGGTACTTCTCGTATGATTGGATATGAGTAGGCCATAAACTCATATGTTGGATAGTGTTGGGGTCCAAGTTTCTTCCTAGGGTATGAGTGGTATGTACCACTCGTATGTTGTGGGTACGGTTTGGATGGTGTAGTCAGACCCTCCTGCGCACCTTTTTTAACTTTTAAGCTGAGAATATTTTAGACATTTTGCACCCCAAAACCCTTAGGACCCGCATTCTATAACATTAATTGGTCCTTTATTCTTCAATTGGAAATATCAAAACACATCTTAAACACTCCTAAAACTCGCTCTATACTCTCTCAAGAAAATTAGGATTAGGGTTCTTCAAAGGTATTCATCTTAGAGCTCAAGAGTCAATTTATTTTCACGGATCTTCTTGAATAA
Source organism: Capsicum annuum (assembly GCF_002878395.1). NCBI lineage: Eukaryota > Viridiplantae > Streptophyta > Magnoliopsida > Solanales > Solanaceae > Capsicum > Capsicum annuum. The sequence continues at coordinate 23,769,741 of NC_061118.1, read as the reverse complement.
GTCATGTTACTCCAACCTCATTGTTAGTTCAACTAAATTCTTGTTTTAATGAATGGTTTTCATGATTTAATTATGGGTATTGATTGGTATTGAACTATGTGTTTTGGGTTTTGGTTGTTAATGGATCAATATTATTTTCCCATGTTTTTCTTATGGTTTTAATCTTAAAATTATGGATTTGAACATATGGTTTTTTGGGAATGGTATTGGTTCTTGGTTTTGGATTTGGAAACTATATTCCCTAATATGTTTGATAAAATGCCTATGAGAATGGTTTTGTCACATAGTTTGACTTTTATTAAAACTATTCCATTGCATAATATGGTAATGGAATGTAAATTCTTTTGGATGGTTTAAAAGGGGCCTTGGTGGTGATATTCTTGATTGATTGGAAATCCAATGGGGTACATGGGAATCCCCTACCTTTTGGCTAATGACATTGCTTGCAAGCTATAGTCGGTATAATTATACCACTTCATAAAGCCTTGGTTAATAACTTCTGGAATTGGTGGTTGGTTATGCGTTAATGGTTTTAGTTGGGCACTAAAGGCAGCTTGTGATAGATAATCATGAAGGTGTGAGTTCGATGGATGGAAACTAGAAACTCATGTTTGCCGACATAAGGGTTGGACATGGTGACCATATACTTGTGGGATACATGGGAATCCCCTAAGTTATACTTTTATGTATGTATCATGGAGGGTGAAAAGTAAAAGGGAATATCTGACCCCTGTGATATCTCTGGTTTATGTGGCTACACGTACTGGATCCCATTCGGGGAGTAACACTGGACCCAAATAGCCCATGGGTAGATTATGAAGGTAAAGATACACAAACCTAGGTTAAAGTTTTAAATGTATGCTAAACCCCATTCCCTTTCCCGAAATGGTTTATATATATATATGGATGGATGTGATTGCATATGGTTATTTACTAGATTTTAAATATTGGCATTATTTTATCCATACTCCTGAGTACATGCTAGCATTCACTCGCTAACCCATCTTCAGGCATTGTATCCCTACGCGATACAGGAATTGGTAATACTACTACTCCTACTCAGTGATTGGATTCAGGGATGACTTTGTTCGGATTAATGTGGTGAGCTTTCATACACCAAAAGGCTTAATTTCATGTTATGGACTTCTCAACATACTTTTGTTATTTCTTAGACTTTAAGTTTTGGATATGGTCGGGGGCATGTCCCGACCAAATGTTGTTTTGATTTTGGATAAAGGCTTTGTGAGACTACTTTGGGTTTGCATAGGCAGTGTTGGTATTACTATCAGTCTTGGAATTGGTAATGGCTTTGGGGCTGACACCACTTGATTATATTTGATTTATGATTATTCTATTTTTTATGTTATATAAATTAAAAATTCATCTAACATGGGTGTAGGGCAATTATAGTTGGGTATTGGGTGTGGTATTTAATCCCGGTTGGGCTTGAGGCACCCGACATGACTAGCACCTAGTTTGGGTTATGTCAAATTGATATCAGAGCCCTAGGTTCATGGTCAATTAGGAGTCCATAAATCTGTGTTGAGTATATTCTCTTTTAAGGGTGTGTAGCATGCCACACTCATAAGGGAGAAGCTATAAGGCATTTAGGAATGTTTCTTTCTCTTGTTTTTTTCTTTTAAGATATGGAGTCTATGTCCTAAATTCTTCTCTAATTCTTATTTGTTTGTTTTTCAGATCATGTCTTAATGATTTAAAGCTCACAAAAACCCGTATGTCCCAACTGGGGAAAATATTGATGGGACATGCTTTACATATCAGATCCATACTCAATCTAGGGGTCCAGTTTTGGACTATTTTAGTGTTTTAACGGTTCCCACTACTCCATCTCAAAATCCTCAGGCTGAAGTAATAAATATTGAGTTTCATCAGTCCATCCATATGTTGGCATAGTTGGTAATTACTCAGTCTGAGTGTGGTGTTCCTGTTACTCTATCTTCTGAGGCCACAAGGGTTGGCCAGTTCATAAGGCTTGATCCTCCAACCATTATTGGTGTTAAGGTAGAGGAGGATCCTCAGGGTTTTTTGGATAAAAAGGAAAAGATTTTTTGTGTTATGCATGCCACTAATGTAGAAGGAGTAGAGTTTGCAGCCTATCAGCTAAAAGATGTGGTGTACCAATGGTACAAGAAATGGGAACAGTTAAAGGGTGATGGTGCTGAATCATCTCTGTGGGAGGATTTCTTCAAAGTTTTCTAAATCATTTCTTTCCCCAGGGGTTGAAGGAAGCAAAGGTAGAAGAGTTTGTTAATCTGAAGCAGGGAAAGATATCGGTAAAGAAGTTTGCCCTAAAGTTTCACTAGTTATCGCGGTAGGCTCCGGAGTTAGTTTTTAGCATGAGGGCCCAGATGAAAATAGTAGCTTTAGGATTATTTCTTGAGTTGATTCTTCATAGTAAGGATACCTTAAATCAAGGACATTGATAACTCTAGATTAGTGGTATATGTGCAGCAGGTAGATGAAGAGATGAAGAAGTAATATTAGTTAGGTAAGAGGCAGTAAAAGAAGTTGAGGTTCTCTAAGTGGGATGGTGGCCAACAGCAGAGTGGCAAGGATGGTTGTAAGTGGCCCAAGAAAAAATAGGGTAAATGTGGGTCTTATCGACAGCTACTACTCAATACCCACAATAGTCGGGTGATAGGCGTTTCCTTGATGGCAACATCTTTAGGTCACGGGGTGCCTAATCTCAGGATAGTGGGGCTCAGTCAGCTCAATCATATCCTTCTTATAGGTTTTGTGGTTATTTACATCAGGGTTTCTGTGATAAGGAAAGGTACATATGCTTCAACTGTTCTTATCCAGGGCATATGCTTAGCAACTGTCCTACTTCTAAGGTTACCTCTAAGGCAAACAAGGGTCCTATTGCATCTTACTTATCTTCGGTACCAACGGGTGCACCGTCTATCTCTGGCAGTGGCTAGAACTATCTTTATGATCTCTCTACTCGCTAAGAGTCTGAGGCATCACCTGATATTGTGACTGATAGTTGAAACTCTTCTCTCATAATATGTACTGTTTACTTAATCCGAGGTCCACTCTATCATATGTGACCCCATTTGTGACTGTGCATTTTAGTTTTGGTCCCTAGTGTATTTCGGACCCTTTTTCTATTTCTACTCCAATAGGTGACTCTGTGATTGATAAAAAAGCCTATAGAGAGATGTGGAATTTGTTAGTAGTAAAGAAACTTTGGTGGATCTGTTTGAATTAGATATGGTGGGTTTTTATGTCATATTGGGGATGGATTAGTTGCACTAATGCTATGTATCTCTAGATTGTCGAACCCATAAGGTTGTCCTTAATTTCCCTAATGAGTCGGTTATTGAGTGGGAGGGTGGTTCCCTAGCTCCTAAGAGGGTTTTTATATCATAGCTTAGAGCTCGAATATTAATCTCTGAGGGGTGTCTCTATCATCTAGTCTGAGTTAAAAATACTAACTCAGAGGATCCTTTTTTGCATTCCGCTCCAGTGGTGAATAAATTTCTCGAGCTCCTCCCTGATGACCTTCCTGGTGTTCCTTCGAATATGGAGATTGAGTTTGTTATTGATCTTATTCCTAACACTCGTCCAATTTCTATTCCCCCATATATAATGAATCCAGTTGAGTTGAAGGAGCTTAAGGAGCAATTAAAAGATATTTTAGATAAGGGTTTCATCTATTCTAGAGTGTCTTCGTGGGGTGCACCGATGTTATTCGTGCATAAGAAGGATGGTTACCGTCGGATGTGTACTGGTTACCGATAATTAAGTAAGGTGACAGTAAAGAATAAGTATCCTCTTCCAAGGATAGATGACTTATTTGATCAGCTGTAGAGTGCTAAGTATTTCTCCAAGATTGACCTTTGATTAAGGTATCATCGTTAAATATTAGGGAGAAGGATATCCCTATGACTGCCTTCCGTACTCGGTTGGGCATTTTAAGATTTTGGTTATGTATTTTGGGTTAACCAATGTCCCGATGACATTCATGGATTTGATGAATAAGGTTTTCCATCAGTTTTTGGATCTGTTTGTCATTGTGTTCATAGATGATATTTTGGTATACTCTAAGAGTGAGATGGATCATGTCAATCACCTCCGTATGGTGTTGCAACCTTGAACGAGCAGTAGTTGTATGCAAAGTTTTCAAAATGTGAATTCTGGTTGAGCATTGTCACTTTTTAGGGTCATATTATTTCTAGTGAAGGGATCATGGTAGATCCGCAAAAGGTTGTCGTGGTTAGTAAGTGGCCTAGACCCACAACTCCAATCGATATTCAGAGCTTCTTGGGTTTAACTGGTTATTACAAAAGGTTTATAGAGCATTTTTCTTCTATAGATGCCCCATTGACTAAGTTGACTCAGAAGAAGGAATAGTTCCAGTGGTTCGATGCTTGTTAGGGTAATTTTGAGAAGCTGAAGGATAAGATAACTTTAGCTCCAGTTTTGACTTTGCTAGAAGATACGGATGGGTTTTTCATTTACTGTGATGTATCCCTTGTAGGGCTTGGTTGTGTTCTGATGTAGCATAGAAAGGTGATAGCTTATGCTTACAGGCAGTTGAAGGTGCATGAGAGGAATTATCCGACTCATGATTAGCTGTGGTATTCGCGTTGAAAATCTGGCATCACTATTTGTATGGGGTGTATGTAGATATCTTTTCTTATCATAAGAGCCTTCAGTATGTGTTTACTCAAAAAGGGCTTAACCTCAGGCAAAGAAGATGGCTTGAGCTACTTAAGGATTATGACATGAGTCTTCACTACCATCCAAGTAAAGCTAATATGGTTGTTGATGCTCTTAGCAGGTTATCCATAGGGATTCTAGCTCATATGGATAAGAAGAAGTGGGAGTTGGTGAAGGACATTCACTGTTTCTCTATCCTTAGAGTTCATCTCTTAGACTCTGAGGATGGTCATGTGTTTATTCAGAAAGTGGCACAGTCATTTTTTTGGTGCTGAAATCAAGGAAAAACAAGTGTTAGATCCTTTCTTGATGAGGATCAAGGGTGATGCTGGTGGGCAGAAGGTGGTGGCCTTTGAGATTAGTGGTGATGGTACCTTACGGTACTAAGGGAGATTATGTGTTCCCAATGTCGTTGGTTTTGTGAGAGAGGATCTTGGCTAAGGCTCATGAGTCATGTTATGTTGTTCATCCTGGTTTGATAAAATGTATCATAACCTCAAGGAGATTTATTGGAGTAACAATATAAAGAGGGATGTGGCCAATTCTGTGGCCAAGTGTAGGGTGTGTCAATAAGTGAAAGTTGAGCACATGAGGCCTGGGAGATTGTATCAAGAATTGAGTTGACGGAGTTAAAGTGGGAAGTGATCAACATAGATTTCATTACCGGTCTTCCTCGATCTTGGAATTAGTTTGATTCAGTTTGGGTCACCGTGGATAGAATGACAAAGTCTACTCACTTCTTGCTAGTAAGGACTAACTTCTCGGCTGAGGATTATACGAGATTGTATCTTTATGAGATTGTGAAATTGCATGTGGTGCATATTTCTATCATTTCTGATCGTGGTAGATATTTTATATCTCACTTTGGCGGTCGTTTAAGAAAAGGTTGGGGACTAAGGTTAGTTTGAGTACTGCTTTCCACCCGCAGTCAGATGGTAAGCAGAAAAGACTATTCAGACATTAGAGGATATGTTTTATGTATGCGTGATTGACTATAGTGGTAATTGGGTTGATTATTTACCTCTTGTGGAGTTTGATTATAATAATAGCTACCACTCTAGTATTAGGAGGGCTTCGTTTGAGGCGTTGTATAGTAGGAGGTGTAGATCTCCTATTGGGTGGTTTAAGGTTGGTGAGCGGAGATGTTTGGCCCAAATTTGGTTCACCAAGACATGAAGAAGGTGAAGGTGATTAGGGATAGAATTAAGGCTTCCCAAAGTCGCCAAAAGTCCTGTGCATATGTGAGGCAAAAAGAGTTTGAGTTTGAGGTTGGGGATAGGGGGTTCTTGAAGGTATCTCCCATAAAGGGAGTGATTTAGTTTGATAAAAAAGGGAAGCTCTGTCCGCGATATATTGTCCTTACTTGGTCTTGAGAAGGGTTTGTAAAGTTGCTTATGAGTTGGAGTTGCCTTCTTGTTTGAGCTCTATTCACCCGGTGTTCCATGTTCCTATATTGAGGAAGTATGTGGGTGATCCATCTCAAATCATGCCTACCAAGGATATTGGTATTTTGGATTCTTTGTCTTATTAAGAGGTCCCAATTGAGATCTTGGATCGGCAGGTTCATCGGTTGTGGACAAAGGACGTAGCTTCGGTCAAGGTTCTATGGAGGAACCACAAAGTTGAAGAGGCTACCTGGGAAGCGAAAAAAGGACATGAAGTCCAAGTATCCATTCCCATTTTCTACTACTGAAATTCGTGTGGAAGGTATGTGTTCTTCATCATACTTTTGTTTTCAAACTTTGTTAAAGGAAAGATTGACTTTCTTACATCTTTGTTTTCTAACTTAGTTAAAGGTTAAAGTTGAGGTGTTGGGGTGTAAATTGTGATAGAGGACGAATAATCCAAGTGGGGGAGAATTGAAACCCCCTAGGTTTTGATCCTTAGATATTTCCTGGGTTTTGTATTTTTTTGACATCATACGACTCAGGCTTACTAGTCGTATAATGTGGGTTTAGTTTAGGATCCTTGGTCATATGTTACTCAGTGTAGGTTTTTTTGGTTACTGTCCAAGATATGAATGGACACCATACGATTCATATGGAGATGGTAAGAGTAAGAAAAGCCACTCGTATTTTGATCAGTATGTCATTCCCTTGGTAGTCTACCTAGGGTACAGTTATAAGGTACTTGTCGGATGATTGGATACGAGTTAGGCCATAAACTCGTATGTTCAAAAGTTTTGGGGTCTAAGTTTCTGCCCAGGGTACGAGTGGTGAGTACCACTCATATGTTGTGGGTACGGTTTGGGTAGTGTAGGTGTACCCCCTGCACACCTTTTTTAGCTTTTAAGCTTTAGACATTTCCCACCCCAAAACCCTTAGGATCCATATCTTATAATATTAATTGGTCACTCATTCTTCACGTGGAACCATCAAAACACATCCTAAATACTCCTAAAACTCTCTCAAGAAAATTGGGGCTAGGTTTGTTCAAAGTTGTTCATCTTGAGGCTCAAGAGTCAAGTCATTCCATGAATCTTCTTGAATAAGGCATATTACTCCTCCCTCGTTGTTAGTTCAACTAAATTCATGGTTTAATGAATGGCTTTCATGATTTAATTATGGGTATTGATTGGTTTTGAACTATATGTTGGGGGTTTTGGTTGTTAATGGGTGAATATTGTTTTCCCATGTTTTTCTTATGGTTTTTATCTTAAAATTATGGAATTCAACATGTGGTTTCATGGGAATGGTCAATTGATTCTTGGTTTTGGTTTTGGAAACTATATTCCCTCAACATATTTGATAAAATGCTTATGAGAATGGTTTTTTCACATAGTTTGACTTTTATTGAGACTATTGCATTACATAATATGGTTATAGAACTTAAATTGGTTTGGATGGTTTTAAATGGTTTAAAAAGGGCTTTAGTGGCCATGGTTTTGATTGATTGGAAATCTAATGGGGTAGATAGGAATCCCCTAATTGTTGGCTAATGACAATGCTTACAAGCTATAGTTGGTATGACGATACCATTTCATAAAGCCTTGGTCAATGTAATACCCCGTATTCTTTCTAGTTCAGTTCAGCTCATAGTTCATGCATAAAAGGCTTAGAACCTAAAAATTTACCTAGGTGTTGGAGACTTAGTCTTATTTTTGGCCTCTAAACTTTGATAAATTTATTTTCAACCTTCCCAGCCTTAGAATGTTGATATTAAAATTGATTCATGATCGGGGGTGTCAAAGATACAACTCAGCTAAGTTTTGGAATTTTCGGACGGGCATAAAGGCTTGTTTAGAAGACCTAAATTAGTAGCAGCCCGCGATAAGCCCGTAACATGCGCTCTATTTCACATTAAGGTAGCCCGCTATATAGCCTGCGGCACACGCTCCACTCCAAAGCTCCAGAGCTCCAAAGCTCGCGGTGCACGCTCCATCGCGTGTCCCCTTATTTCAGTTTATGTTTCTATTTTTGCAAGGACAATTGTGTCTTTTACCTTCACACAATTGGTCCATAACACGTGATTTAGGGTCCCAAAAGCACAAATTGTCATCTTACTCATAAAATCCTCTCAAAAGAAGAGCATTCTCTCTCAAGATCAAACCCTAGCCTCCTCACAAGAATCAAAGAAATTCAAGCTTAATTTTCAAGAAAATCATCAAGAATCTTCACGAATTCTTTAATTAAGGTATGTGTGATGTTCATCCATGGACTCTTTCACCCATGGAGTCCAAGAACCTATTATGATGTTTTAAATTATGCATTTCCATATTTATAATGAATTATCTCCATGAAGTTTTATGAATTTTGATTATCTATGTTGTTTAGAAGTTTTTATTGTTGGGAGTAGTCCTTACACGTTGGAATAATGATATTTTTCATGTTAACTCCTTAATTCATGGTTTTTAGTATTGAAGCTATATTATTATTACATGTTTTAAACCATTCACATGCTTTAATTCATGAACCACATGTGTTTGATGAAATGTCTAAATGACTTGGGTTTTGAACAATGATCCTTTACTATGGTTTTAAAGCTTCATATGACCTTATTTTTATTTCATTCAGTGATGGGGGTTATGAATAACCGAACTTAGTTATTTACATAGTTTTTGGTATTTGCAAAATACTTTTAGATAAACCATGAGCATTATCATTCAGTCAGTAATCATGATCAGTTGTTAGCTCAGTCAAACTTAGTTCGGTCCAGTGACCAGTGTCAGTTCAGTTGGGAGTAAGATTTAGCACCGAGTGAATGCAGGGATGGAAGCTTCCCCGTCAGTTAGGCAGAGTTGTTAGTAGCATTCCTTATATTCCAGAACTACGTACCCAGCATAGGATGTGAGGAGTCATCCATTAGTTTAGGCTTGACTTTCTCTCAGGGGTCACCCGTCAGTTAGGCTTGACACCCTGGTCCTTTAGGACATCAGTTGAGTGGATCCACACAGCCAGTGTTAGTACCCATGGCACGGTATTGACATCCTTCTAACTAGGGTCACAGGTTGGACCCTAATTAGCTCATATTGGGGCATGTCAGTTAGATAATACTTCCCACGATCTCAGTCCAGTATTCAGTATAGATTTCAGTTTAGGTTTGTTTGACCATAGCATACATATGACCAGTTATTCAGTTCTCGAATTTTAGTATTTCAGTTTACAGACTTTTTTAGTATTATATTATATGCTTGGTCATGCATCCTCAGATTTTACAGCTGTCACGTGTATTATGCATTAGTTATCTCATGTTATTCAGTTAGTCAGTATTTCATGGACATGAGACTATGCATTTCAGCCTAACTTGCATACCAGTACATTCAAAGTACTAATTGCATACATTTTCTTTGCGCTATGATGTCTTATAACATTGGTTCGGATGCTCAATTTCCTGACCGCGCATAGACAGATCTGCCTATAAACAGCAGTATTCATGGTGAGTCCTCATCTATCGATAATATGGTTATTTATTTCAGTTATTTTAGTAGTTCAGGTTTTCATTTCAGTTAGACAGTTGGAGTTAGTTGGGTCCAGTCCCATCAACTCTTTTCAGTCAGTTAGAGGTTTTCATACATCAGACAGCTAGTCAATTTATTAGTTATTTTTATCAGTCTTTTCAGTATTTTTTTATGCTCAAATTTATGACTTATCAATAGTACAGTATTTAAAACCTTATGGCTTTACCTAGTTGTTTCCGCATATGATGTTCATTATCAGTTTACTTAGGGCTCATAGCAGGTACCAGCTCATGGGTTAGCTTGTGATCCTTCGAGATCGTAAGCACCGTTGTCATGACTAGGGGGGAACCTCAGGCTGTGATAGTAAATAACTTCTAGAATTGGTGGTTGGTTATATGCAAATGGTTTTAATTAGGAAATAAAGATGGGTTGTGATAGATAACCCTGAAGGTGTGATTTCGATGGACGGACACTAAAAACTCATGTTTGCCTACATAAGGGTTTGTCATGGTGACCATATACTTGTGGGGTACATAGGAATCACCTAAGTTATACTTGTATATATGTATCATGGACGGTGAAGGGTACACGAGAATCTCCATCCCCTGTAATATCTCTGATTCATGCGGCTACATGCACTGGGGCCCATTAAGGGGGTCACATAGACCCATATATCCTATGGGTGGATTATGAAGGTAAATTTACACAAACCCAGGCTAAGATTTTAAATGCATGCCAAAATCGGTTCCCTTTCCCGGCATGAATTATATATATATATAAGGATGGATATGAATGCATATGGTTATTTACTTGATTTTAAATATTGGAATTGTTTTATCCTTACTCCTGAGTACATGCTAGCATTCACCAATTGACCCATCTTCGAGCGCTATATCTCCATGCGATACAGGAATCGACCATACTACTCCTCCTACTCAGTAATTGGATTTAGGGACAGCCTTGTGTCGGATTAAAGTGGTGAGCTTCCATACACCGTAAGGCTCCATTTCATGTCATAGACTTCTCTAAATACTTTTTTTTTATTTATTAGACTTTGGTTTTTGTCTATGATCGGGAGCATGTCCTGATCAAATGTTGTTTTAATTTCGGATAGAGGCTTTGTGAGACTACTTTCTATTGGCATGAGTGGTGTCGGTATTGGTGTCAGCCTTGGCATTGGTATTAGTATTGGGGCTGACACCGCTTGACTGTATTTGATTTATGATTGTTCCATTTTGTTATGTTATATATATTTAGAAGTCATCCGACATAGGATGTAGGGCGGTTATGATTAGGTATTGGGGGTGATCTCCAATCCTGGTTGGTTTTGAGGCACCCAACACGACTAGGCCTTGATTCAGGTTATGTCATAAATCCTCTAGGGTATTAAAGTAAGGGGATCCTTTATCTCCTACTTTGTTTATCTTAGTTGCAGAGGTGTTATCAAGGAGTTTGAAGTCTTTGTTGCTCAAAAAGGACTTCAGTTATTCGGCATGCCTAAGGGATAAAATCAATCATATGGCCTTTGCAAATGATATAATTATATTATGCAAGGCTGAATTAGGTACTTTGCAAGTGGTAACAATAATATTGGACAACTATGAAAGAGTTTCAAGATAGAAGATCAATAAATAGAAAAGTGTTTTGTGTTTTCATAAGAGGGTGTCTGATGGTGCAGTAGTGATGGAAGAAGTAGCTACAAGGATATTAAGACATGATTTTCCTTTTAACTACTTAGGGTTTCTAATTTCTTACATGAGGAAGAAGAAGGTTTATTACCAGTCTATAATGAATAGAATAAGTAGCAAATTGCAAAATTGGAAAGGCTAATTACTATCCTTTGGTGGTAGAGCTATTTTAATTAAGCATGTTTTACAAAATATTCCTATTCATTGCCTTTCAATCATGAATCCTTCCATGTATGTATTGAATACTATAGAGAGAATATTTTCTCAATTCTTCTGGAGTAGTACTTAGGTGGAAGAGGAAGACATAGGGTGAAATAGAAGAACTTGTGCTTACCAGAAGAGGAAGGAGGATTGCCACTGCACTTTTTTGTAAACTTTGATGGAATTTTAGGACTAGAGAGTCTATTTGGAGTAACTACATGCATAATAAGTATTGTAAAAAAGAGCATCCTAAAGAGGTTATGTGGAAAACAGGTAGTGGAGGTTCTCAAGTTTAGAAGAAAATGTTGCAAGTCGAAGATCTTATTGAGCATATTATTGTATGGCAGACTAAAACTAGGGATTCTCATATCTAGTTTGATAACTGGACTGACATGGGGGATATGTATTCTATTATTCAGAAAAGTAAGGAATGGGATGACAAGTATCAATATGTGAGGGATCTGGTGTTAAATGGATCATAGAATGAAGAGTTGATAAGAACCTATTTCCAGAGAACTTTGTTACTCACATTTTGTATAAAATAAGACCACCTGATCAGACACAAGTAAAGGATAAAGCTATATGGAGTATTGATTCAAAAGGCATGTTTACAGTGAAATCAACTTGGCAGTATGTGAAACAAAGAGAGATAGTTAGTGATACTTATAAGGAATTATGGATAAATGGGTTGTCATTTAAAATTGTATTTTTATACGGAGAATATGGAAAGGAAATGTCCAAGTGGATGATACTATAAGGAGGTGGGGAGTTGAGGGTCCTTCCAGGTGTTGGTGTTGAACAAATCCAGCACAAGAGACTATGTCTCATGTGTTCTTGAGATCCCATATTGCTAACAGGACTTAGTCCTATTTTTCTTCTTTTGCAGGTATGAATATTCAGGGTTTAAGCCTAAGGGAAACAATTCTTAAATGATGGAATGTTGAAGTAAAATAGAGGGAGAAAGTGTATCTCAAGGCATTACCTGGTATCATTTTATGAGAATTATGGAAAAGAAGAAATAGTTTGAAGCATGAAGGGAAAGATGTGACTGCACAAAGATTGATATTTATCATTACAAAGAATATGAGGATATTATTGAAAGTAATGAAACCAAAGTTGGAATTCTCTTATGATTGGCCAGGAATTCTAAAAGGATTTTGAACAACTAAAGCCACAGTTAAAGTTACTACAGTTTTATGGGAATTTCTAATTGAGGGATGGGTGAAGATAATACTGATGGATCATCAAGGGAAAATCTAGGAAATAGTTCATTTGCCTTTTTTCTAAGCGATATGCATAGTGATCTTTTGTATGCAAAGGGAGCCATAATAGAGGATACAAATAATACGGAGGCAAAATCCATAACAATTTTACAGGCAGCCAAGCATTGTAGTCATACAAAACATGATAAGGTGATCATTTAGACGGATTCATTATCAATGCAAAAAAATTTTAAACAGGGAATTGGATAGTCGATGGAGTATATCAGGCTGTGTACAACAAATTTGGCGTTTACTGTCAAGCAAGCAGGTGCCATTTCAACATATTCTTAGGGAAGGAAATCAATTAGCTAACTACTTTTCTAATTTTGTACTTGATAATGGGGACTTCACATTCACATCATTTAAACAGTTACATGCATCAGGTAAGAGAATTATTAACAGTGATAAGTTACAATGTCCTTATTTGAGATTGTCACCATCAAAAGAGTGAAGAGGATGGGAAGGCTAAATCTAAGTTTTTTATAAGATTTATATATACAAACCAAGAAGGTATCAAAAAAGGTGAAACGGCTATTTAGCCTAATTACAGCAGCCAACAGAAAAGGACTCGCAGTAAAAGGGGAGAGTCAGATGGTCAAATTAAACTTCAAGAACCTGAGGAACATGTTATTTTTCAAATACTCGTGGTTCTAAGCATCTCAGTATCTCCATACCAACCGTATCTATAGATTAGGGATTCAAAGGTCAAGAAAAACACTTACGCGTAGGATTACCAGGAGGCAAAATGGGAAAATCAGCTTACTTGGAAGAGGTAATAGTTCTCAGTTGACTAGATCCCTCGATGCATCACAAAAAAACACAAAAAAGTCCCATCCATCGGAGAACACAGCTGAAATAGAAGAAGAACAAGCAAAAACATCAAAGGAATCACAACAACAAAGATAACACATAAAACAGAGGGAAGGAAATGGGAAGCATTTACTTATGCAAGTTGGAAGAAGCTCCATGAAAGATCGACCAACGCACAGTTCATATCACCCAAAGCTGAAGAAGAAAGAATTATTAATTGACAAAAGAAAATATTACAGAAGAAGGTGGATGCAAGTGAAGAAGAAGATAATGCTCAATTTGGAAACCCTACTACATTTATATGTATTTTCTTAGATATTTTGGATTGGACCGAGTAGAAGTTCTTTTAGTAGTAGGCTTCTTTGTTTTCTCCGTTAGATAACTTCGAATGGGTTGGTCCATCCTTGTTAATACTTTCTTTTGATTTTTATTAATAAATTTCAAAATTTAATCCAAAAAAAATATTTTTAAAAAAATCAATATCTTCTTTTACTACTAAATTTAAAATATGTGTAGCACATTTAACATGAATAAAATCATCATTTATTGGATAAAGTTTGGTTTTGAAAAACTCAACAACTTGCATATTGTTAGAAGTATTATCTAATGTGCATGTCATAATTTTATCAATAAGTTAAGAATATTTGAAGTTTTTTCCTATTGTACAAGCTATATAGGAACCAGTTTTAGTCTCGTCAACATATTTATAAGCAATAATTTTTTTTGCATGTCCCAATGGTGATAAATCCAATGAGCCATAAGGGGTCGTTTGGTTTGAAAATAAGTTATGCTGGGATAAGTTATGCTCAGATAAGTTATGTTGGGATTATTTCTTATTGAGTGTTTGGTTTGTCATATTCAAAATAATTATCCATTGTATAATTTCTAAGAATAATTGTTTGTTTACCAAAATATCTCACATCTTACTTATATATATATATTCTTTGCAAGCTTTAATTATTCATTCTTAAAATAAAATTTTTATCTTATTTAGCTTAAATATTTTTGTGTGTGTTTTCTCATGATTGTGCATCCATTTTATTGTTTATGTCATTTTATTTAAGTACATATAATATTGTAAAACATTACAATTATCGTTATTTTAATTGATACGTAAGATATAAATTTTCAAGTAACTAACATACTATTTAATTAAAAATGTGTTACTAAGCCTTCAACTCAACTAATTTATTTTTAGTTAGCAACATACAACCTTTCTAAACATCTGACTAAAAAACTTGTCTTCATAATTTCTAATGGTTAGCATTCAGCACTTTCAGAAGCAATACTAATACTTAAATTTCAATTACCTATTATATCGTCATCGACGTTATCATTATATCATACATTCTCATAAATACTAGTGGAGTCTAATATTTTAAGAGAAAGCAAAATATAAATAAATAGAAATATTAGTCAAATAAATTCAACGTATATACAAAAATAAAAATTATATTTATAAAGTGTAATTTTTTAACAAAAAGAATAGGGATAATACCCACGAAAATACTTGAAGTTTAATCAAATTTTCAGTGGAGCATATTGAACTTTGCGGGGGTCCTATTACACCCCTTTACTTTTTTAACTGGAATTAATTCCCCCCCCCCCCCCCCCCCCCACACACAGCGGCCTTTATTAAAGTGAAATTAATCCCCCCTCCCCAAAATATATACCCAGTTTTTTAGGTGGAAAGTGTGGTACAAGCGCTTTGTCTTCTCCATTTTATCACTTTTCAACATTTTTTCACCATTACAACCATATTAAAGATTCCAAAACTCAAATTCATCCTACAAATCAAATTTCAAAACTTATTCTAGGATTATAGTCTATTATATCTCACACCAAACAACTCCTAAGAGTAAAATAATCATTATCGTTAATACTATGATCCAAACAACTCCTAAGAGTAAAATAATCATTATCGTTAATACTATGATCCATATCAGGAGTAATAGATATTTTACCATCAAATGTACTAAATAAGCAACGAAGAAAATGACAATGTTCAGCTTGATATTTAAAAATATCATTTTTGATTGTATTTCGTATAAAACCTTTAAAAGGTAAATTATATACTTGTTGAATATAATGAATAAAATCGGGGTGCGGCGGAAAACTAAAAGACAAATCCATAACGGCAATCATTTTTGCTAATTCTTATCTATCCACATCTTCACTATATGTCGATGATGAGCTTGAGCCAGCCAGATTATACATGTTTAAACGAGTCTGAATCATATTACCTCCTACAGATTCTTCTGGCAATGGTGTATCATCTTTTTTTGCCTTAGCCTTCTTTCTAGACGAATAAATTTTTTGTTACATTTCTTCAAATGCTTACTTAGCAATCTTGTCCCGCCATTGTTTTCCTCGATCAAATATTTCATAACTTTCTTGCATTTATTGCAAGTGATGATATTTTTTTACCCTATCATACTTCATAATTTTTCAAACTAAAGACTTTTTAGTACGTTTAATACCTTTGGCCCTGGTAAATTCTGGTAAAGGTGGAACTTCTTCACCTTCTTTCGGTTATTCCTAACCGGACTAGTATGGGTAGGGGTTTCATCTAACTCTTGTTCTTCTATATCATCTTCTTCCGATAAATCTTCCTCAAAATTATTATAACGTCTACTTAGGGTCGCATGGTCTAATTGCATACCAACACCAACATGGAAATTATTTGGTCGTGATAAAGAAGTTTTTTTTGAATATTACTAAATCTAGGTAATAATGAACTAGTAGTAGCACTATTTTTTTTTGTACTTCTATGAAAAATCTTATCAAAGATTATTTTTTTACCATTTCTATTTTTATTGACATTCATAATTAAATTTAGATATAACTAAAATATTAAAACAAGCCATATACATATTAGAATCAAAAAATTAATAAAAATAAATAAATATAGATACTAAAAAAATAAAAATATAGAAATTAAAGTAAATAAATAGAGAAACTAAAATTGGAATGAATATATCGAACGTCCGTGTAAAAACAGACGTATACCAAATGTCGAAATTAAAAAATGATAATTGAAGCTTGCAATATCTTCAAAAAATCTCCAACTCCAATTAGTTAATACAATAATTATAAATATTAAGTAAATAATAAGGAGATTTTAAAGTTTAATATATTAGAGAGAATATGAGAATATTTGTGAGGAAAAAAATGAATATAAAGGGATATTTATAATGAAAATTTGTTAAGAAGTGGGGAATTTTGGGAGGGTGGGGCGGTGTTTTGAGCGTTAAAATAGTTGTTGCCCCCCTCCCCCTCCCCCTCCGGCTATGTAACATTAAAATATATTTTAAAAAAAATATATCAGATCCGACCATTTACCGAATCGGTGGCGGGTGAACCGGTACCAAATCTATCAGAAAAAATACGAGCTCCGCACCGGTAGTGACAAGTAAAAAGCAAACCGAAGAAATGCTGCAATTTTGCAAACTAAATATATGTCCTTTTCAAATTACTTGTCTTCTCAATTTATGTAGTATTTCTTTTACACACCGCTTAAAGAAATATTAATCAAGAGAATTTGATTAATTAATTCTGTATTATATCCTAATTTATAATTTCTTTTCATTGAAAATTTACTTTATTTATAATTCATCTCCACGTCATTAAGCTGTTCAAGTTTTAAGATGAAATACTACAAAAAAATTAACATATACAAGTAAAATATTTTAAAATGAAAAAGTATAATTATTATTCATGGAAATCTTTTATTGGATGAAAAACATCACTCGTGCTAATTTAATACAAGTCAACCTGAAGCATAGCGCAACTGTTCCGCTATGAAATTAAGGACATTCTTACCTTCAACATAGTAGAAAGTGCATTTGATAAGAGAAACGAACAGAGTGCAAGAAAACTAACTAAAAGACCACTTAAAATAAAATACGGCAGGAAGTACTCTAGACCACGGAAAAGATGGGCCTAATAAGTCTTGCAAACAACAGTCTTACGTGCTACCATCCTAATCAACACAAAATGTTCAAATTAAGTATCCAAACAGAAAGACAACAGATGTAAAACAAAACTTCCGTAGATCCAATTGAGCAGGTGACATATCTGCTGTCTCCTCGTACATCTATCTTAAAGCTTGTCCTCAAACTCGGATAGAGGGGTCATTTGCTCCTTCAACCCCTTCCTCTTGCGGATATCAAGGATAAGTTGCTGAGCTTGTGAGCCAGATTCCAATGGGTCGGATGACATCATTTCCCAATGATCAAACACACATTGTGGGAAAGCTTGACCTGAAGTAGCAGCTCTCAAGGTACCTGAAAATCCAAATGACTCTATAACGGGAAGGTATGCCTTGATATTATAAAGAGGGGTTCCTGGCCTCTGCATCTCCTCAAACACATGTCCACGCTTCTGGTTAAGAACACTATAGATGCCGCCGAGGGCTTGCTCTGGAGCCTGAATCTCCACAAGGTAAACAGGCTCCAATAGGCGGGGTTTGGCAGTAAGCTGAGAAGCATAGATAACCCTCCTAGCAGTGGGAATAACTTGGCCACCACCCCTGTGAATAGCATCAGCATGAAGAACAACATCACAGACTTCAAAGCAAATACCTCTCATGTTCTCTTCAGCCAAAGCACCTTCCTTCGAAGCCCACTGGAAACCAGCAACAACAGAATCCTTAATTTCATTCAGGTACTGAACTCCCTTACACATATCCACCACCATGTTGGGACCAGTGGTCTCTGGACCAAAGCACCAAATTTTCTTTGCAAGATCTTTGTCCCAACCAAACTCCTCAGCCAAGATCTTGGAACGAACTTTGGGATCATCCCTCGGGCCAATGCGTCCGTCATCAATAGCCTCCGCAAGCCCTTCTTCCATCGGTCTAGCTTCCATGTACAAACGGTTATGCTTGTTAGGGGACTTGCTCATCACAGTACGACTAGACTTCTCGAGAACCGTCTCTCGGAAGGACACAACAGGATCAGATTTTATAATTTCAGCACCACCCATGAAGTCATCCTGCAAGTCCTTCAGGCAGATCTCAAGGTGGAGTTCTCCAGCACCAGCAATGATATGCTCTCCAGACTCTTCAATAGAACAAACAACCATAGGATCAGACTTTGCCAGACGTTTTAACCCTTCAACAAGCTTGGGAAGGTCAGATGCAACCTTGCACTGAACAGCAACACGCACGACTGGTGAGACAGAAAACTTCATTGCTCTGATTGGGTGGGCATCGACTTCCTTTTCATTGGTCAAAGTTGCATTCTTGGTAATAAATTGATCTAAACCGACCATGGCAACAGTGTTACCACAAGGAACATCCTCAACAGTTTCTTGCTTCTTACCCATCCAAATAACAGTTCTCTGAATATTCTTAACATATAAATCCTTCTTTTCACCAGGAACATAGTTAGGACCCATGATTCTAACCTTCATACCAGTACTAACCTTCCCAGCGAATACACGACCAAAAGCAAAGAATCTACCCTTGTCAGATGCTGGAATCATCTTGGATACATAAAGCATAAGCGGCCCTTCTGGGTCACAGTTCCTGATGGCATTGGCATACGCATCATCAAGAGGTCCCTCGTAGAGGTTCTCCACACGATATTTTTGAGCTGTGGAAGGAGATGGAAGATGGTATATCATCATTTCTAGAAGAGCAGTACTTGCGGGAAGCCAGGTCTGCATCACACGCTTCATCAGTGCCTTGCCCATCAAATCTTTTTCATCAGATTTCATGGTTACACCAAGCTTCTGCAACATTGGCCAGAGTTTATCTTTCTGATCATTCATGCAAGTGTTGATAATCTGCTTGATTGGCTCATAGCAGAACTGAACAAACCCACGCTTGCATGAAGCTGTCCCGGTGCTCTTGGTGGTCCACTTTTTGGTGGCAGGGTCAAAAAAGTTCTCACCCCACAGCCTTTCCATCATTTTAGACTCGTCAACACCGAATTTGGAAGCATACATCTTGGCAAAATTGGTGAGAGTGAAAGCCCAACCATGCAATCCAGCAGAGAAAGCAACAGTACCTTTCTCAGGGTAAACCTGGACATCACCAAGAAGAGGATCCTCATATGTAGCCATAATAACATTAGCATTCTCAATAACTCTTTGGAATGTCTGATAGGCCTCCTCTCCATCAACCTGCAGCTCAAGGAAACACCTGTCCATCTTGTTAACTGTCAAGACAGGACGAATCCTTTCACCAAGGGCCTGACGGAGCACAGTCTCCGTCTGGACACACACACCTTCTACACAATCAACCACAACAAGCGCACCATCAGTAATACGAAGAGCAGCAGTCACTTCAGATGAGAAGTCAACATGCCCAGGTGAATCGATGAGGTTGATGAGGTACTCGTTCCCATTTCTCTCTCCCTTGAAGTTTTTCAAGGAGTCATCACTCATCTCGTAGTAAAGTGAAATACCAGTGGACTTGATGGTGATACCACGCTCAGCCTCATCTGCACGTGTATCTGTCATTCTGACATCACCTGCAACTTCCTGAGCAATGATACCAGCAGCCGCCACCAGAGAATCAGTAAGGGTAGATTTTCCTGCGAGGTTTTATATACATATATCACAGAATTAGAAACCCCTATTCAACATCTCATTAGTTAAACCATAGATGATACGCTACTACCAAAGAATATGTTGCATGGACATGAGAAGGAGAAGAAAACTAATAAAACAATATATGCAAACTGTACCACCCCAAAGCATATGAGGTCGTTTCAGCGTCAAGACTGATTCCAAGTGATCACAATAAAGTTCCCTTCCCATTTGACATGGATAAAAATCTTACATGAACGAATTTAAACTAGCAATATTAATAATATTAGTTTAGTTGCTTACCATGGTCCACATGAGCAATAACAGACATGTTACGAATGTTATGCTTGAAGTCCATAATCCTTCTAAGCTCTTCAGCTGTGAACTTCACCATCTTGGATGCTTGTTGATGTCAATAAAAATTACTTTATGTTCCTGCCATTTGAAACACCGACAAATGTTAAACATCAACCAAAACACACTCAACAAGGTGAAGTTTATTCAAAAGATATTTTGGTGTAAGACCAGGTATAAACAAGGAGTTATTCTGAAACAAAATATACTTTGCAATCTAAAACAAAGTACATTTCACATCATTAGGCTTATTACCAAGCAACGATACAAGCTAGTGGAAAAAAATCCGTGCAGAACAAATATACAAGTAAATGTCTGTATGTTCCAGATTTATGAAAATAAGCAAGCAGCTATAATTTAAAAAAGATTGACATCATTACGTAACTTGGATCTGTTATATCTAGCGCAAAATTAAGTGATTGAGATATTAGACAGAACAAATTATACCTCATTTCTCTTGGAATACACAATCAAATATTACTAAAAGATCACATGATTTTAATCATTTATATATTTAGATGGCGTAAACATAAACTTTAAAATAGATTAAGGCAATTTTATCTCCACTCAAGGTTTAGGTTATACATCTTAGGTTATACATCTGTTTATGATTAATTCTAGGTTACACACATCCCTCCATAAAACCTTACATATGTGAAGTGCTGCAACACACTCATTTTGAACAATGTTTCAACTATTTAAAAAAACTTGGCAGTCTCTTCTCATTGTACCTCATATTTCTTGCAATATTCTATTCCAATTCTGAAAGTAAGGATCTAAAAAGGGCAGGCCCGGTGCGCTAAAGCTCCCATAGGAGGGTCTGAAAGTAAGATCTAAAAACGTAAATCTAAAAGTGTTTGTAAAAGAAAATAAGATCCTTATTCAACTCGGTTTAAATATTATTCAACACATAATCCAAGGAAAACTGGCAAAGAAAGAACCAAAATCTTCAACTAGAGAAGAAGCGTTTTACTGAAGAATAATATTATCCATTTAATTTCATGTAATAAGCTAAAGAAAGACTTCTATGAACAACGCTTATATGAAATAAACACATCAAAGCGTGAGAGATGAAGTGGAGAAAGAGAGGGACTTACAGTGCAAAGAGAAGGAGGCGGCGAGGTCTTCTCTTGGCAACACAAATTTTTGTGACCTTCGCTGCTGAGGTATTTATTTTTGTAACATTAGATCTATGGGCCGGAATGATGGGCTAATTGTGGCCTTGCTCTTTAGGGGAAAGTACACTTCTGTGGATAACACCATACCAACTCTGGGAATGAGATTTGGAGGTATTACTTCAGATAAATTATAGAGTTTATTTATGATAAATCTTCGATTCATGATGGATAACACTATAATAAATAAAAACACAATATATATATATATATATATATAACTTATATATAGACAAGAGTCCGAAAGATTCGTCGTCCTTACACGGTAAAAGAGAGAATTTAGCAGGTACACGTGGCTGCCATTTTCTTGCCTATTTCAATTTTGCACGCATTTTTCTTCTATTTAATCCATTCTAGAAAGGTGTTTGTCTTTTTCTTTTAAAAAATAACATTTGGGTTAACTATGATGTTGTACTAACTTTTTTTCTTAACTCTTTCCTTGACAAGACTCGAAACCGGGGCATGTCGTAAGGGCACCTCAAGCCCACATGAACTGGAGGTTTCCACGAAAGCCCAACCTAATCATCAATATAAATCACAAGGGTCGGACAAATTCCAACCAATAGATAAGATAGCGGAAAGCATACTATGAATCGTAGCTTAATTATGTCTAATCACTTTATTAGATTTATCAATCTATCCATTACACCCAAGTCCACAATCATCCACAATACCTCTATACAAAATGAAGTTTAGAAATATATATCTCGGGACATGCCCGGACAATAGCCAAACAAAAACAAAATAAGACTAAGTCTAAAGATAAGAGAGCAAGAATGAATGTCTTCTGAAATAAGAAAGCTCACCACCCCAAAGTCAATGCATGAACCAGTTAGATCACCTAATCACTGTGCAGAAAGAGAAAAAGATGCTCTGGCCCCTATGTCATGTGGGGACATAGCGTTCGAAGACGGTTAGCAATTGGTACGCTAGCATGTAACTTAATGATAAGTGATAAAATAACATCATCAATCATTAACAAGTTAATATGTATCATGTTCAATCATATACATAACCTTATCCATACACATAGGTATTTCACATGCAACTCAAGGGATCAAGGCTTAACAACGTACTTGAACATATAGTCACACATATAGACATACACAATATGCTCATATTATGCCACAATGGAAACAAGACTTAGCATGCATTTTCAATACACTTATTCCCATGTCATGAGGTGGATAACTCCAACCTTCTATATTTATAGATTCAAGAATTCTTTATTCAACGAGGTCCTCGAACCCCAACAAACTCTTTAGGCAAGGGACTCGGACCACAAGTCTCTCGAACTAGGGACTTGAACAACTAGCCATCTCAACAGGCAAGGAACTCAAACCACAAGCCACTTCATTGGGCTAGGGACTCAAACCACTGGTCACTTCATTGGATGAGGTATTCAACCTCAAGAGTCTCTTTAAACGAGGGACACAAACCACAAGTCATCTCATCGGACTAGGGACTCCAACAACTAGTCATTTTATTGGGCAAAAGACTCGAACCATAAGCCATTTCACTGTAGGAACTTGAATCACTAGTCATCTTATTATTATTATTGGTCGACATTGAACACTTAACCCATTATTCAAGCATTTACATTCATACAATCCATATCACATTCAAAGGTTTTGGCTCATGTAGCCAATTCAACTCTATATGCGACTACACGGTCCTCATGGGAGCCTTCATTGCTAAACCATCTTAATAGGTCAAATGCCTTCATTTAATTCATCATACAATTCAATTTGTGGTCCTCAAGACCCACACAAACATTCATATTTTATTAATAACAGTATATCACATTTTCACCACACTTGGTTTAATATATAATTCGAGTTCATTTTTATGCCTAGGGATTTACCCTCTTGTAAGGCCCCACAAAGTTCCCTCGTATTTTGAGCTGTAGGGCATGTCGAGTGAGGCGTGATTCCAACCTAAAAGATTGAGAAGTTACTTCCTAAGTGAGTAATGTGTTAACCATATAGAATTTCCTTAATTTCTACTTTTTTCACGTAGGTAATCTGATAAGCTTTCCATCGATACAAGATTTGCCCAAATCTGACACTCTGGTAAGAAGTTATGGCTAATTTAAGCCTTAATCGTAAAACTGCATCATTTAACTGCCTGGCGCATCGCAGAGAGGGTTGATTTGGCAATTGTCAATTTCCAATGGACCCCCGCAATAGTGGCATATCGTAGAAGAGTCCCAGGTCCCAACTAGTGGGAAAACACGATGGCTCCACATCGCGGAGGCTGCCAATTTCCCAATTGTCAAATTCCAGTGAGCCACCGCGATAAGTGGCGCATCGCGGAGGCCAATGAAATCGGGTTCCATTTTAATTTTTCTAGTTTCGTATAGATGTTTAAAAGGGCACTTTGAACCTTTTTCAAGCCTATAAAATCGTGAAAACACTAAATCAAAGCCATTTACAAGCATCTTATGAGGTTTTTCTCAAGTTTTCTGTCAACATAAACCCTAAGTATCCCAAACCTC
The DNA here is from genome assembly GCF_002878395.1 of Capsicum annuum. Classification (NCBI taxonomy): domain Eukaryota; kingdom Viridiplantae; phylum Streptophyta; class Magnoliopsida; order Solanales; family Solanaceae; genus Capsicum; species Capsicum annuum. The sequence continues at coordinate 23,745,634 of NC_061118.1, read as the reverse complement.
TTCCAAAAACCTCAAGAATCCCCCATGGATTTCCTAAATTGAGTCAAGATTCAAGGTTCTCAAGTCAAGGACCTCAAGAACCCTCATTCTAGAGCACGAATAGAGTTTCAAAAGTGAGAGTTCATCAAAAGCTTCTAATTCAAGGTATGTGGGGGTTTTTAACAAGGGTAATCCTTTCACCCTTGTGCCCAAAAGGCTATTTACATCATGAAATTCTTGAAATATATGAGGTTTTTACATGAATTTGAATTGGATTTTTCACCCATTATTATTGAATGCATTATATTGATATTTCCCATGAATTAAGAGTCAAATGACATAATTTCTACATGTTTTCTTGAGTATTTAAAGCTGGGTATAAACCCCATGATTTTACTCCTTGATAAGCTAATATTTGCATTTTTGAGATATTGAAGCATATGGCTATATTGAGATTTTAAGGTAATTTGCTGAAATTCTCAGATTTCCACATGATTTATGAATCTATATGCTATATATTATGTTTTTGATGAGCTTTAACTTGAGATTGAATAATGGGTTAGTAAGCCCTATTTGCGACTTGTGAAATTATAAACTCTTGTGCTATGAGCACCCATGTTTTGAGTATTTTGAGATTATTGAGAAATGAATTGACCTAATGGTCCTTGAGCTTTGAAATCCACTTCACTGTATGAGATTATCAATTTAATTATTGGGTTCGAGGTGAACCATGTGATTATCCTAAAAGTGGATTTTTTTTATGAGATGAGCGCAGATAATCTAAAGAGAGTAGTATTTAGCATCGAGTGGGTAAGTTACTACGGTTTCTTACACCAAAACTACGTGCCACCATAGGTTGGGCCTGAGGCCAAGTTTATGATGATTATGATTGGGCTCGAGGCTGAGTTTCATTTAGTGATCACTAGACCTAGTTATACTCTCTGGCAAGAGTATGACGCTCCTCCCCAACGTGGGGTCTCTTCCTTAGGAGGACAAAACATTGGACTTCATATAGCTCGCATGGTTTATGTCGGTTATGAGAACCTCCCTTGATATTTAGACTTCGATATCAAATACTTATTTTCCTTCCCTATAAGCTATTTTTCTAAAGGGTTGAATTGCAAAGATGTTTCCCCAACTAAAATATTTTCTTGATGTGAGTTATTTTCTAAATAAAAGCATCTTCCCTTGTTATAGTACTTTTTATAAAGCCTTGAGATAAGTTGTTTCCATAAACTAGAATGTCTTTCCATTTGAGATAGAGTGATTTCCCTAAAGCTTGAGATGAGATATTTTCCTAAAGTGAATGAAATGCCTTCAAGTATGTTTTCAAGTTATATGATTCCGAATTCCAAGTATATGAGTTCTAAATAGTTATGAAATGTTGAGCATTGAAGAAGTTTTGCTCTCCATGAGACTTATGCATGAGTTGAAAGTATTGTTTAAAGTACCTTAGCCTTTAGGTATTGAGAACAAGTGAAGGTTTCGAATTTTGAGATTTAAACAATGATGACTCACAAAATTTGTGTTACATGCTCCATTCTACATAACTTATGAGCATTATATTTTATACTTGTTCAAGCCATGTGAGTCGTCTCATAATGCATATATGATTTGATTAAAGAAGATTGTTACTATTTTATTCATATGCATTCAACCCCGCATACTCAGTACATTCCAAGTACTGATCGACATATATGTCTATGTGCTACATTGTGTCATAATATAGGTTCAGGTGCTCAGTCCCAGCCTTGCCCGTGATTCTTCGAGTACCTTACCTACGTTTTCTACAGTGGTGACTCGTCATGGTTCAAGGACCGATCTTCAGATATTTATCGTACTTGAGAGACTATGTTTTATCTTCAGTTCATTCCGAGTCAGTTGGGGACCTGTCCCACGGCTCTTTAGATTTTGATTTGTAGAGGCTTGTCAGACTAGTGTTAGACTTGTGATGTGTCGAGGGTTCGATATTGTGGTTTTGTTAAGATTTCTCTATATTGTGGTCTTATGGACCGAGTATCTTTTCCATATGTCCTTTCATGTGATGTGACTATGCTAGTGTTGAGTCCATTCTTATCTTGAATTGAGTGTCATTGGTAGAAACCGGCTGTAAGGGTTAGCTTGGGGCTACTCGTAGCCTTAGGCACCGTGTGACGTCTCGGGAGACGATTTCGGGTCATTACACCTCTCCTTAGCCATCAACCAACAAGGTTATTAATTTCACAATACATGGCTCATAATGCCCTTAAAATATTATTTATTACTCATTCATATATATTGGACCATTTCCCTAGTTTAAACGTCCTAATATATGACTAAACAATTCACTTAGACATTTTTACAAACACCTTATGTGCTTACCTTCAACAAGGTCATTTTCATGGTAGATATTTTCAAGATTAGGGTTACGCAAAGACCCTCATATTTAACAACATAAAACAAGAACCCATATATGCAATAATGCAAATCATCATCAATAACACATACAAAAATATGTCTAAGAAAGAATCATCATTATCCATTATTATACAACCAAAACCCTTTTCATTTGATTTCAAAACCACTATGTACACTTACTAATCCAAGTGTGAAATACTTGGGTTTAGAGATAGTTAAAGAGGGAAAAAGATACATGCCTTTAACAAGATGACACACCAACAATATTGGCTCATTCTTGCCACTAGACAAGCTCTCTCCAAACCTTAGCCTCCAATCTTGCTTCAAGAAGCTTTTAGTGTTTTGGAGTGTTTGAGTCTTGTAAAGAAGGTCTTAGGAGGCCACAATGCCTTATATCACTACAACATTTCTGGCCTAAGGCCATACTAAATTTGGACAACACTTGTAAAGTGTTGCCTAAGATACTTTTGGGCATGCTTTTAAAATGTAGCCTTAATTTTTAACTTTAAGCTACAATAATTTTTACAACACTTATAAAACGTGCTCTTTACTGATACATGCTACACTTTATAAGTGTTGTCATATCATTATATAATTGGCAACACATTTTACAAATATGTCTACACTTTTAAAATATGCTATTTTTATTATTTTAAAACAACATTTTACAAGTTTTGTCTTATAACTTCTCAAAAATTTATAAAAAATATGATATTCCCCCTAATATTTTAAAACTAAAATATGATATTCCCTCCAATTTCTAATTACTCAAAAACAATAACATAAAAACTTAAATTTGAAAAAATAATTGTCTAGCTCAGTTCAAAAAACCCTTAACTTCTCAAAAATATTCAACTCAAAAATGGCATCGCTATCACAATAATTTTTGAACAACTTTATCTAGGGTTTGCACTTAAATACGGTAGGCATCCTCTTTATAATCAACATTTCTAATTTCTATTGTTCTTTAAGTAATATTAAAAAATATTTATATAAATATTTTACATCTAAGAGAGAGGAAGAAGATTGAAGACAAAAGGAAGAACTTCAATTTGGTAGTACGACAACAATCGAAGAAGAACAAAATGAAGAAAAAGATACAAATAGAAATTTAATGTTAAAATTAGCAATATGTAATATGTGTTATATAGATGAATATACTTGCGCATTTAAAGAATATTATTACAAAGGAGCATATAGTATAGAAGAAAGTAAAGAAATAAGAAAATTATATTTTAATAAATTACCCGAACCATTTAGTTCAAAAATAATAAAAAGTTGGGAAGAAGCAAAAATAGTAGATACGTTAGGAGCAAGAATAAAATATTTACAACAATGGTATAGAAACTTATGTGAAAAATATAGAGAAGAATTAAAAATGGAAAAAACATTAATAAGAAATTTAGCTTGTTGCAAAAATAAAATAGCACCGCAATTTGGATGCGAAGAAAGATATTATAAGAAAAGAAAAAGACATAAGAAATATAAGAAATATAAAAAATCAAAATATAAATATAAAAAACCAAGAAAAAGATATTATGTAAAAAATTATAAACATAAAAGACCATATAGAAAAAAGAAATCTATAAAAAAATGTACTTGTTATAATTGTGGAAAGTTAGGACATTTAGCTAGAGATTGTAAATTACCTAAAAATCCAAAAAATAAACAAATATCAGAAATAAAAATAGAAAATACCGAATACATGCAGATAGATTATATAGATTATGAATTAGAAAGTGAAGATAGTATATATGAAATTTCAGAAAACGAAACAGATAATGAAACAGATAGCGAAATAGATGAATCAAATGACTGAAGAAGATATAAAAATAATAACAAAGGAAGAATATTTAAATGATGAAGGAACGGAACAAAAAATAATATTTGACAGTAATATATTTGATGAAATAAAAGGAAAAGAATTAGATTTAAGTGTAGACAAAATATTTAAGATACCAACAATAAAAAATATTTTTACTAGGAAAAAAGATGAATATTATGTAGTATGCCAAAAAGAACATGTAATAGATTGCAGATATGCAAAAGGAAAAGCTAGTATACCACTAGTAACAAAAAGAATAATTAATAAAGAAATAAATGATATAAAAAGTAAAGGAGATCCAATAAAATATGTACACCTTGGAGGTACAGAGATATTAATAAAAGCATGTTTTAGAGAAGGAATAGATACACCAATAGAATTATATTTAGCAGACGATAGAATTATAAAACCTATAGAAAAAAGCATAATAACTGCCGTAAAAGGAAATCTAATATACCAAAAATTTAAATTTATAATAAGTGCAAATTATTCAGTAGCAGTAACAGATAGGAATATAGATAAATCATTAGTATTATATTGGAAAATATCAGGAATAGAGTTAACCCTAGGAAGTAAAATATTTACAGCAAGATGTAAAAATCTATATGTATTAACAACAAAACATAAAATAACAGGAAAAAATAAGATTAACAAAATACAAATAGAAAGTCCATTTGAACAAATAGTAAAAACAATAGATTATAATGATTATACCTATTTAATTAAATCCGCGTACCTCTGGAATAATATTATCTTCTCCATTGCACCTCCCAATTTGGGCATATTATTCCTTTATTCATTTCCAATTTGGGTATATTTATTCCGATGATAAAGTTATAGATCAGAGGGAGTATTATTCTAAGTTTTTTCCTTTCTTCCTTTTACGGAACTAATCATTTATGATTTGCGTGTAGTTTAGTTGCAATTTGCTTTATTGTATCTTGTATAATTTTTTTTGTTCTCTCCTTATGTTGCTAGCTAATTGTATACAAGCTATAGTTGAGAGCTTGAAATTGATTATCATAAATGATCATTTTGATTTCATACGGGTGGAATTAAATCTAGATTAATTTTAGAGCATTAATTTAGAAGTGGAGATTAGTTAGATACAACATGATTCGTGGTTGGTTGAGAGTGGTGATTTGTTTGCGTGTTTTATTGTGAGGAAAACTGATGGACATTTGTATTTGAGTGAGGTTGATAAAAGATGTGTTGTTGCTATTGTAGCTAGTAAAGAGATTGACATTAAGGAGACTTTGGAGGTGTAAAGCATTGGTTATTGTAGAGGATACGAATGCAGTGCTTGTTGTGTTAGTTGCTTCATTTTATTGGCACCCGTCTAAGAGTATGTCTGTGATTGGGATTACAGGAACTAATGGGAAGACTATGACTTCTTACTTAGTGAAGGCGACGTACGGAGCAATAGAGTTGAAGAAAGGGATGTTGAGTACGGTAGGGAATTACATTTATGGGGATAATAAGTTAACAGTCCCCGAATACAACCCCTGATGTAGTTTAAGTCAAAAATTGATGGCAAAGATGGTTCATAATGGGACTGAGGCAATGGTAATGGAGGCTTCTTCTTATGAATTGGCGTTAGGTCGGTCTGATCAGGTTGATTTTGATATTGCAGTTTTTACTAACTTGACACGAGATCATTTCGATTTTCATGGGATTAAGGAGGGGTATAAGGATGCTAAAGCTAAGCTGTTCGCTGGGATAGTGGATCCTACACGTCACCACAAGATTGTGAATATTGATGACCCTAATGCAACTTTATTTATAGCACAAGGGAACCCGGATGTGCCTATTGTAACTTTTGCAATGGAGAATAAGAACGCTGCCATTCATCTCTTAAAGTTTCAATTATCTCTCTTTGAGACTCAAGTGTTAGTCAACACACCTCAAGGCATATTGGAAATATCTTCTGGCTTGCTTGGAAGGCATAACATCTATAACTTTCTTGCAGCAGTTGCCGTTGGAATTACAGTTGGGGCACCTTTGGAGGATATTGTTAAAGGTATTGAAGAGGTTGATGTAGACTCTGGTCGATGTGAACTGATAAATAGATGAGGAACAGGCTTTTGGAGTAATTGTGGATTATGCTCATACCCTTGATGCTTTATCTAGACTACTTGATTATGTGAGAGAGCTTGGCCCAAGGAGGGTTATAATCGGTAAACAATCAGTAACTTGTTCCTCCCTTCTTCATTCAGTAAGGGTGCATTTAAATGCTCGTTTTAAAATAGAATGTGTCTATTCTTATTTATGCTTTTTCATATATGAATTTAGGTGGAGCGAATTTCAAAGCTTCACGTTGGATTACTAATTTCAGATATAGGCTTTAAAAGTCTTGATGTTCTTAGAACCACACCGTGGTTTATTTATGCACACACACGCATATGTAAATCTATGTGCTTTATTCCTGAATGAAAAGAAAATACAAGTCAATAGAGAAACGACCAGGATTTAAATGTGTATTTTGTATGGCATTTTTGACAAAAGTTGATCAAGTCCAACTTAGTTGTTTTGTTGAAGGGTTTTGAGATATTTCAACATTACGAGTATAAACCAAGTCAAGTATAAAGTTAGAGGTGTTGGCCTGCAGACGATGCACTTGCACGGCCGACCCATTGCACTACCTTATTCTGCCTTGAAGCATGAACCAAATTTGTTGTCACCATTGATTGTCATCCCTTTATCCGTATTAACATTTATCATTAATGTTTTCAACTCTTTTTTTTTCTATTATCTATTATACTACTTACGTAATACCTGTTTCTTTTCTTGAAGTTTTTGGTTGTTCTGGTGAGACTAACGGGGGAAGAGGCCCATAATGTCAAAGATAGCAACAGAGAAAAGTGATGTGACAATTCTGACATTCGACAATCCAAAGACCGAGGATCCTTGTAAGTATCATAGCTTGAAGAGAAGGTTTCTAGAAATCTCATATTTAAGATTGTTTGGCTTTGTCTCTCTTTTTCACTATTAGATCATAGATCGTTGAAATATGCACAGGTAGTTATGAAATCATCATATTTGAGATCGTTGGGATCTGTCTTTCTCTTTTTCAATATTAGATCATAGATCATTGAAATAGCACAAGTAGTTGTCAATCTGTTAATAGAAAATAGTTTGTTTCAGCGTCCTATCTGATATTACATGTTGCACTAGGTGGGATTCTGATCTCTCTTGTTCATTTTTCCCTCTTCTTTTCTCTAAAAGAATGTTTCCCATCTTCTGTTATCTGTTATGGAATTATCTGCACTCAATTCCTGCTTAATTAGTATCGATTTTACTTTCCTCACATATTTGAGTGTTGACACTAAAGCTATATCATCTTATCTCTCACAGTGGATATCTTTGATGATGTGTTGGCTCGTGTATGATGCACTATGCAGGATTACTTGAAATACAGAGAGAATAATTATTATCCCCCTCTCCCCCAATGGCCATAGACTTTTCCTACATGATATCAGACGTGTGGATGTGGGCTATGTCGTTGCCATGGGTGAGGAGGGTGATATGGTTGTAAGTTCACTATCTTTATTCTTCTTATTTTTTCCTTGTTATTTTCTTTCAAAATCTAGTTGATTGTACAAGCTACAACTTATACGAGCAAAAACATATTCATAATAGAAGGGCTTACTAGGCGATTCAATTTTTATTTGTGTTGCTTCATTCAGTTCCTGTTAACCACGCTGTAGGTGGTTGCTGGCAAAGGCCATGAAGCATACAATATAGAAGGTGACAAGAATGAATTCTTTGATGATCGAGAGGAATGTAGAGAAGCTTTACCATATGTAGATGAACTTCACCAAGCTGGAATTGACAGAAGTGAATTCCCATGGCGGTATGTACCTTTGTCTTCTGTACAATGTTATGGTCTAGTTTTCAATAAGTTATGGAACAATTTTTACTTCTTGAGATCTTTATCTAATCGTTACAGTTTTATCGTAGCAATTTGGTAGAAGCTAGAACTTACAAGTCAGTTCTTCTTTGGTAGCTAAAGGATTATTGTTTATTGTGTTCAAGTGGTTTCTCATGGCTAACACCACACATACCCAATCATTTTCATCATAAAGGAAAGAAATGAAAATACTGGAGAATAGAAGTATGAATGAATTCTTAGTTTGAAAGGTACAAGTCAGTTTAATACATACTGTATAATTGACCCTCATATTGCTATGCTGCTGTAGGTTACCAGAGAGTCACTAATACGATGCCATAAAGCGTGTGTTAAGATCTTGATAGTGTGCTGATGGCAGATAGCCATTATGGAGTGCCCATTAAACTTGAATCAACATTGCAAGTCTCTTCGCATCCCACCCCGTTTTCTCCCATTTGGCTTTGCTCAATCCAAAAGCATAAAAACTAATTCATTTCCTTTTAGTTTTGATCTTTTCTCCTAGGATTTAAATGTTTTTCGTTTGGGCAGATGGAAGCTTTGCTGCCATAATTTGATGAAAAATATTTTTATATTTTTTTAGCATAATTTTACTTCTAATTGTTTGTTTCATTTTGAATGTGTAGGATCAATGCGGGGGATCAAATTTGAATGGTGGGCGCCACAACTCAACTTGATCTAGAATGATGAAGAATTTTTGAAATATTTTGATATACATTTGGTTTTGTGTGGAACTTGGTACAAATTTTTATTATGTTGTTTTCTAATTAGTATGTAGAAGGCGATGTTTTTTGAAATCAAATCTATACTCTTCAATTATTTATTAGCTAATTGGTAAGTGATATTATATATATATATATATATATATATATATATATATATATATATGTTTATGTAATGTTCTTAGTGATGTATACATTTTGATCAAAATAATTATTTTTCAATTAGAAATTATGTACTAACATTTTATAAGCCTAATGTCATTTCTCTAAAATGTTTCTTGAACTATCAAATTTTAGGCAATATTGCTACACTTCAAAAATGTGGCTAAAACATGCTTACACTTTGTAAGTGTTGTCATAGAGGATGTATAAAAGGCTACGATTTTGAAGTGTGGCTAGTAATAAAGAAAAGGTCATGTTTCTTAAGCGTTGTTATAGAGGTGCTACAAAAGGCCTGTGAAGTGTGTCCAATAGTATGAAAGGAAACATTTTTTAAGTGGTATTGTAGAGGTGCTACAAAGGGCTACGCTTGTGAAGCATGCCTAATAGAAAAACAAAGGCAAAACTTGTAAGTGTAGTTTTATCAAATAAAAGTGTTACCAATGACAAGCTGCAAAACGTGGCCTTTATACATTAATTGCCACACTTTTTTAAATGTAGTTGATATGACAACAATTGAAAAACGTAACCTTTGATCAAAGGTTACGCCTCTTTAGGCCACCCCTCAAAAAGTGTTGCCTAAAGTTCGAAAGTGTAGCCTTTGATCAAAGGCTACACTTTCTGTTATTTTAGGCCATACTTTACAAGAGTGGCAATAAGACTAAAATGTTGTCGTGTATAGTGAAGGGACTTAGGGCTTTAGGCAAGGAAATAACCACAAAACCCTTAGTTAAAAGCTGAAAAGTGACCTCGTCCAGTGGTACCCTAAATTGTACCCTAGGCTTATCCTAGGCCAACCACACTGTTGTGGGTACGAGTGGACATACTTGAGTCATATTCAAAGGGTACGACTCACCCCTAACTCGTATAGACCAGCCGTATAGAAAACAACCCACTTTGAGTTAGGTCCTCGCTCTATATGATTGAGTTGCATACGACTCGTATACATTGGTTACGACCAAGGGGAGACCATGTCATATTTTCGATAGTATGTTACCCTCGTAGAGTACTCAAGGTATGAGAGGGGGAGGGAAAAGTGTGTACGACCCGTATCCATGGGTACGGCTCAAGCTCTTAGTCGTACTCAACTCAGAGACACAAAAATGAAGTGGTTTCTCAATGGTTTAAAGTCTAGGCGTTTCATTCTTCCCCAGTTGGATCATTCATCCACGAATAAAGAGTAAGGCAAGTATAAGAACAAGTTAACACATCAATATGCATCAAACCAACCTTTACACAAGTTAGAAACAAGCACACAACAAAGGTACAACTCAACACATATTATGATCATTATCAATCAATCATTCATTTCATTCACTAGGGGATTCAAACCCATTATATATATCAAGATCACTTGATTCCTTCAAGGTCTAGGGACTCCAACCCATTATCAACTCAAGACATAAATAAAATCAAGAAGATTAACACATACCTCAATCACAAGTTTTCCAAAATGAAAAAAAAATTTGGATACTTGGACTTCATGTCCTTCTTCACCTCCCAAGTAGCCTCTTTGAACTTTTGGTTCCTTCCATAGGACCTTTACTGAAGCCACTTCTTTCATTTGAACTGGCGAACTTATCAATCTAAGATCATCACTGGGACCTCCTCATAGGACAAAGAGCCTGAAATACCGATCTCATTCAAAAGAACAACCAATGAAGGATCACCCACACATTTTTACAACATAGACACATTAAAGACCAAGTAGATGAAGTTCATACTAGGAGGCAAATCCAACTCATAGGCAACATTTCCAACCTTTATCACAATCAAGTAGGGGCCAACGTACCAGGGACTAAGCTTCCCCTTTTCACCAAACCTCATTACTCCCTTCATGGGAGATACTTTCAAGAATACCCAATCTCCAACACTAAACTCTAAGTCCCTACGCCTCACATCCACATAGGACTTTTGGCGACTTTGAGCAGTTTTTAATCTATCACGAATTACCTTTAGCTTCTCTAAGGCTTGGTGAACTAAATTGAGGCAGAGAAATTTTCCCTAGCCAACTTCATACCACCCAATAGGAGATTGACATCTTCTGCCATATAATGCCTCAAAAAGGGCCATGCAAATTCTAGAGTGGTAACTATTATTATAGGCAAATTCAATCAAAGCAAAGTGGTCATGCCAACTGCTATCATAATCAATCACACAAGCCGAAACATATCCTATAATGTTTGGATAGTTCTCTATACTTGACCATCTATTTACGGGTGGAAAACAGTTCTAAGACACCCCTTAATTCCTAAACCTCTTTGGAACAACTTCCCAAAGTGGGATGAAAATGAAGGACCACAATCTGAGATAATAGATACTGGAGCACTGTGCAACTTCACAATTTCCGCAAGATACAACTTAGCATAATCTTTTGCTGAGAAATTAGTTCTTACGGCCAAGAAATAAGCGGACTTGGTCATCCTATCAATAATGACCCGAATAGAATCACATTGGTTCCAAGATCTAGGAAGACCAGTAATGAAATCCATATTAATTGCCTCTCACTTCCACTCGGGAAACACAATCTCTTGGTACAAACCACCGGGCCTTATGTGCTAAACCTTCACTTGTTGATACATTATACACTTGGCCACATAGCTATCTACATCATGCTTCATATTATTCCACAAATAGAACTCTCTAAGGTCATGATAGGTCTTGGTGGAACCGGGGTGAATAATATAACGGGATTCATGAGCCTCGGCCATGACCCTTTCCCTCAACCCGTTAATGTTGGGAACACATAGCCTACCTTGGTATCTCAAGACACCATCGCCCCCAATCACAAAGTCTACAACCTTGTGTTGACCTACATTACTGTTAATCTTATTTAAGTTAGGGTCCAATGCTTTCTTCTTCTTTATCTCAACAACAGGAGATGAATGAGATATCAGAAGCGCAAATACACCACTATCCTCGGAGTCCGCTAGCCGAACTCTAAGATTTGCCAAACGGTAAGTGTCTTTTACTAATTCCTACTTATCCTCACCTACAGGTGCCAAACTCCCTATGGACAATCTATTAAGAGCATTGGTGACCACATTCGCCTTATCGGGATGATAATGAGGACTCATATCATAGTATTTCAACAACTCGATCCACCTTTTTTGCCAGAGATTTAACTTCTTTTGGGTAAATAGATATTGGAAGCTCTTATGATTGGAAAAGATATTGATATGAACTCCATAAAGGTAATGTCTCCAAATCTTTAATGCAAAGACCACAACTAACAACTCTTAAGTCATAGGTGGGGTAGTTCTTTTCATGAATCTTCAATTGCCTAGAAACATAGGCCACCACCCTACCATGTTTCATTAACACATAAACAAGACTGACACGAGAAACATCACAATAAACCATAAAACCATCACTACCCCCAGGAAAGATCAAAATTAGAGCCAAAGTCAATTTATCTTTCAACTTCTCCAAACTAACCTCACACGTACCGGACCATAAAAACTTAACCTTCTTTTAGGTAAACTTGGTCAACGGGACAACTATAGTAAAAAAACTCTCCACAAACCTTCTATATTAAACGGCTAGACCCAAAAAGCTTCGAATATCGGTTGGAGTAGTAGGTCTAGGCTACTTCTTGAATGCTGCAACCTTTTGGGGATCTACCATGATCCCCTCATTAGAGATGACATGACCAAGAAAAGCTACGATTTTTAACCAAAACTCATACTTAGAGAATTTGGCATAAAAAGGATGATCTTTCAAAGTTTGCAACATGACACGAAGGTGATTGACATAATCCACCTCACTCATAGAATACACCAAGATTTCATCAATGAAAACAATGACAAACATGTCCAAGAACGGATGAAAAACCCTATTCATCAAGTCCATGAATGTCGTCGGGGCATTGGTGATGTTTCAACTCTTAATGGAATATTATACATCTTTTTACAAGGAATAATTATGTGTCTTTAAGCAACTATTAGTGTATTTGATGCTGGGTTTTACTATTTTCCGAAAAAGGACTCAACAAAAGAAATAACTTGGAAGAACAGAAGCTAAATAATTTTGACGGTCAAACTAACGGGCCATCAATTGTGTGACGGACCATCAACATGTCCGTCATCCCTAAATAGAGTAAAAGAAACTGAGGTTCCAAGCGACGGATCGTTAGGAAACTGATGACCCATCAACCTAACCGTCAATATTGGGACAGAAAAAGAAAACTAAGATCCAAGTGACGGTCCAAGTGAAGGACCGTCAGGTCTCTTATGGGCTGTCAACTTAGCTGTCAGATCTGAGACAGAATAAGTCCTTTTAGGTATCCAAGCGACAGTCGAAGTGACGGATCATCAGGACACTGACGTATCGTCAACTATGACGTGGCAAATTTAAGTTCAAATTTCAATTTCCAAATACCTGGGGACATATAAATACCTAGTTTAGGGTTAGAGTAGGCATCTTTCATCTATATTTTATCTCTTTTCAACTTTTGAGCAATTTGTAACCTACTATTCTCTAAGAATTAGCTGATATTGTGGATCTTAACATATATTCACTCTTCTTCTTTGGAGATCAAGAAAAATTATTTGGATATTTTTGTTGTAAGTAATTTTATAAATTATCTATGAGAAACACAATGAAATCTTCTTCTTCTTCTTCTTCTTCTTCTTCTTCTTCTATTATGTGTGGCTAAAGCTCTCATAACTAGGGTTATGGGAGCCTTGATGTAATTGCTTGTTTAGGGTTGTGAGATTACCTGAGTTCTACAACTAATTGCAATTTTATAAAATCCTCTTCATTATTATTATCTTTCTTTGTTGCAAACTTGAAGGGTGAGCCCAAGAACACCACTTATTTGAGTAGAAATGTGTGTGTTGGGAAAAAAGGAGGTTTGCAAGGATCTTAAAGGCTTTCGCCTTTGGGTTAAGGTTTGATGTCTTAATAGAATTAACCCACTTGAGAAATTAATTAAACATATCAATATATTTTAAAGTTCGAGAGAATTAGAGGGTAATCATCTATTAAGGTTGAGAAACGAATAGATAAACTTTAGAGTTCAATTATTCTTGCAATTGGAAATTGTTACGTATGAATTCGGGATAACTCACAACTTTGACTGCTGTAACATCTTAGTGAACATAATCCTAGTTTATTCATTCTCATTGGATCAAAACTTACAAGCATACTGATTAGTTGGAACAAGATTTACTACAAGCATGCTTCACTATTAACAAACAGACCCCCCTTTTTATTTCGGAACCTTTGATCAACCGTCCATTAATAATCATAACACTTAGTTTACACAATATTCCCCATGGGATTCGACCCCAACCTAGTTGGATTCTATATTTAACGACCACCACTTACACTTTCTAACGAGAGCTGTAATTTAGGTGTATCAAGTTTTGGCGCCATTATCGGGGAATACGGTTGTTAATTAAGTTTATGAGTGTTAATTGACATTTGGTCAAGTTCCCAGTTTTACTTTTATTTGTTGTTTTTGTTTGTTATAGGAGATTTAATTTGCATTCTATGTATGAGGAGGTCAGGTGAACCACTATTACCATTTCATATGGAACCTCAATTAATCAACAGAATGGAAGATCAGCAAGAAGCAGATAGACTAGCCGCCTTGGCTAAAGTTCAATTGAATAAAAAAATAATGGTTAATCAGTTCGTAATCCTAACCTAGCTAAGGAGAAACTGGGATATGATGATCTGATTGAGCCTGCAAATAGGAGGCTGCTGAGAATGTAGCTGCACTGGTGAATAGAAATCGACCATTTAGAGAAAGAGCAAACCACCAATCGGCTGTGCAGTTTGCAGCTAATGAGGAAGATGACATTAATTTGGCTGAGGCTGGTGCTACATGCGCAATTATTCCACCACCATTAGCACCAGGAGTAAAGTTCAACATCACATGCACCATGATACAACTGCTAAACCTTAAAGGGTTATTTGGTAGACTTCCAGGGGATGACCCAACTATGCATCTGGTGAACTTTATCAACGCCTGTAATTTTTTTGACAATCCTAGAGTTGGAAAGAACACGATTAATATATGGTTATTCCCATTGTCTCTATCTGGAGAGGCAATAATATAGTTGAATGAGCTAGCTCCTAATTCTATAACAAACTGGAGGTAATTGAAAGGATCTTTCCTAGAAAGGTTCTTTTCGCCTTCTTGGATGTTACAGTTGAGGGATGAGATTAGAAACTTTAGGAAGTTCTCGAATGAAGCACTCCGTAAGACTTGGACGAGATTCAAGAAGAAGTTGACCCAGTTCCCTAATCATAAAATGACTGACGAGCATTTGATAAAGACATTCTACAGAGCTTTAAACTCCATCACTAAGCCAACCGTAGACAATGCTACAGGCGGAACATTTGTGGAGCTTACTTTCACTGAGACTGCAGAGATATTGGAGAGGTTAACTAAGACAAGTAGAGCTTGGCATACCAGGGATTCTATGGTAGCAATCTCTACTGTGTCTAATGGTATGACAGTTGAACAATGTTGGAGAGAGAAAGAATGAGATTAAGACATGGCCCATATGAAGACCCAGATAGATTTGCTTATTAAGCATTTTATATCGGGAAAGACAGAAAAGTTAAAGGCCGTGAGAGCACAAAGTAGGGAAGCTGAGTTTGATTCTGAGGAGGGGGCTAACTATCTGAATAATCAGAGGAGTTTCCAACGCAATAGCCAAGGGAATCAAGGTTGGAACTACTATGACAAAGCTTGTTATAGAGATCGTGACTAAGGGAGCTGGAAAAATAAAAATAACAGGAGTGGATTGTATGTGCCTCCTAGAAACCGTGATACTGCTGCTACTAGTTCAGGTAAGATGTCCAAGAGTACATGATGGAAAACTTATTAAAAGAGGTGGAGTCAACTAATGACGGTGTAACAACGATGAAGAGTGACTTATCATATATGAGTCAGTTAGTTGACTCATATTCAACCTCTATAAAACAGCTGGAGCAGCAGATAAACTAACTTTTAGAGGTATTTAATCAGAGAAAGAGCGGTACATTACTGAGTGACACAGTGCAAAACCCTCAGAATGATGGTTCTTGTATGGCGATTACTACCCGTAGTGGTAAAGTATTATCGGGCCCTTCTGTAGGCAAGCCTATAATTAATGATGTGGTGGAGTTGGATGGGAAAGTAGAAGAAGGCCGTCCAGTAGAGTCAGAGAATCTGGATAATGATGACATTTCATCTAACCATTAGAAACCTGATGGGTTATATAAAGATAAGGGAAAAGATGGAGAAGCAGTGGTTAAAGTAATACCAAAGCCACTTCCCCTCATTTCTTCATCGATTAAAGAAAAAGGTGGATGACACAAAATTTAGCAAGTTCATGGAAATGCTAAAATAGTTGACCATAAATGTGCCTTTGGTGGAGGTACTGGAACAAATGCCTGGATACGGTAAATTCATGACTAATCTTGTCACAAACAAGAGAATGGTGAGCTATGAAATGATGGACAATCTTCACCATTGTAGTGCTATTTCTACAAGATCCTTAGTGCAAAATATAGTAGATCTTAGGGCATTTAGTATCCCGTGTACTATTGGATCGCTGGATTTTGCGAAGGCCTTATGCGATCTTAGGGCAAGTATTAATTTGATGCCATTAGCAGTTCATAAGAAGTTGGGTATGGGAGATCCCACGCCTACTAACATAAGACTTGTGATGGCAGATAGATTAGTGAAACATCCAGTTGGTATATTATATGATGTGCTTCTGAAAGTAGCCATTTTTTTTCCCAATCGACTTCATGATCCTAGATTGCAAGGTCGACTTTAAGGTACCCATAATCTTGGGTACACCTTTCCTCGCAAATGGGAGTGTGTTGACTAACTTGCGGGCGAATAGCTATAGTTTAGGCTCAATGTAAGGTAGTCTGATTTGATATCTGCCAGTCGATAAAGTAGCGCAAAGAGATGAGTGTATTCTCTATTGTCGATATATATTATGAAGATGAGCAAGAGGTACAAATTGAGGAAAAATTTATTTTAGAAACTTTGGTTGCAATATTAATGAACTTTGATCGTGAGGGTATTAAAGAATATGAAGAGATAGTATGTGCCCTGACGGGAATGTGATCATATTCATATGCTCCCAAGAAGCTAGATTTGGACCTAAAAAATTATCCAACACCACCAGCTAAGCCATCTATTGAAGATCCAGTGGTGCTAGAGCTTAAAGAGTTATCGGGCCATCTGCAGTATGTGTTTCTATGCAGTGGAAACACCTTACCTTTGATCATTGCAGTAGGCTTGGGTAAGCAGCAGGTGGGAGCCCTTATCTCTGTGCTTAGGAGATATAAAAGGGCTATAGAGTGGATGATTGTTGATATTATTGGTATTTCACTGAGTATTTGTACCCACAAAATTTAGCTAGCGAAAGAGTGCATACCAACTATTGAGCATCAATGCAGATTAAAACCACCAATATAAGAAGTGGTTAAAAAAGAGATTATTAAATGGCTTGACGCATGGGTAGTGTACCCCATCTCTGACAGCAAGTGGGTGAGTCCCGTGCAATGTGTACCCAAAAAAGAGGGCATGACTGTAGTTTCTAATAAAAAGAATAAGTTGTTTCCGCTTAGACCATTGATTGGGTAATGAGTGTGTATGGACTATCAAAAGTTGAACTCATGGACAATGAAGGATCGCTTCCCAATGCCCTTCATGGATCAGATGCTTGATCTTTTAGTAGAAAGGGGTTGGTATTGCTTATTGGATGGGTATTAGGGATACAATCAGATTTTGATTACCCTGGAAGATCAGGAGAAAACAACATTTACATGCCCGCATGGAATATTTGCATTCAAGCGAATGCCATTCGGTTTATGTAATGCACCTACCACATTCCAACGGTGCATGATGTCTATCTTCTCCAACCTGGTGGAGGACACCTTAGAGGTGTTCATGGATGATTTATCTTTAGTGGGTGATTTATTTGAGTTATGTCTGCAGAATTTTAGTAGAGCACTACAGATATGCGAGGAATTCAATCTCGTGCTGAACTGGGAGAAATGCCACTTCATGGTAAAGGAGGTCATCATGCTTGGACATCGAATATTAGCAAAGGGGATTGAGGTTGATTGGGCGAAGGTAGAGGTTATAGAGAAACTACCCCCTCCTAGCTCAGTGAAGGAAGTTCGTAGTTTCCTGGGGCATGCTGGATTCTACCGCCAATTTATTAAAGACTTCTCAAAAATTACAAATCTACTATGCAAGATGTTGGAGAGGGAGACTAATTTTGTATTTAATGATGATTATAGGAAGGCATTAGAATGCCTTAAAGAGAAACTGGTGGCTGCCCCAGTAATTGTTTCTCTAGACTGGTCTAGGACATTCAAAATCATGTGTGATGCAAATAGAGTAGCACTTGGGGCTGTGCTTAGTCAGAAGAAAGAAAAATTATTTCACCCCATTTACTATGCAAGTAAGGCATTGAATAGGGCACAAAAGAATTACACTGTTACTGAGCAGGAACTTCTCAGGGTTGTCTATATATTTGAGAAGTTTCGTGCTTATTTGTTGGGAACCAAGGTGGTGGTTCACACAGACTACGCTGCCTTGAGATATTTGATGGCGGAACAAGAATGCTAAGCCAAGGTTAATCAGATGGGTGCTGCTTCTACAAGAGTTTGACTTTGAGGTCAAAGACAGGAAAAAATGCAAAAATTAGGTCGCAGACCACCTATCCATGCTTGAAGGTCAGATAGTCACAGATAAACTTGAAACTGATGATGCATTCCCTGATGAGCAAATCCTTGCTGTTGTACTTGAGAGGATACCTTGGTACGTGGACTTTTCCAACTATGCGGTAAGCAATCTTATTCTGGAAGATCTTTCCTTTTATTGGAAAAAGAAATTCATCCATGATGCCAAAAGGTATTTTTGGGATGAGCCATATCTATTCAGGCATTGTGCTGATAATATTATCAGAAGATGCATCCCAGAAGTTGACATGCTGAATATTCTGGAAGCCTGCCATGCTTCTCCAGTTGGGGGATACCATGCAGGTGATCATACAATAAGAAAAGTGCTATAGAGTAGCTATTATTGGCCAACCTTGTTCAAGCATGCATATGAGTTTGTAATAAGATGTGAACAGTGCCAGAGAAGAGGGGCAATCTCAAAACACCATGAGATGACTATAATGAAAATAATGGAGGTCAAATCGTTCGACGTTTGAGGTATTGATTTCATGGGGCCCTTTGTAAGCTCGTATGGACAAAATTATATCATGTTTATGTGGACTACGTGTCCAAATAGGTCGAATTTGTTGCCTTGGCTAACAATGAAGGAAAGAGAGTGGTTTCTTTTCTTAAGAAGAACATCTTCTCTCACTTTGGAGTACCACGTACTATTATAAGAAATGGAGGATCCTATTTCTATAACAAAGTATTTCGGGATGGATTGGAAAAATATGGGGTAAAAAACATAAGGTAGAAACCCCATACCACCCACAGAATGGTGGGCAAGTGGAGATTTCAAACTGGGAGATAAAGGAAATTCTAGCCGAAATGGTGAACCCAAGTAGATAGGATTGGTCTCAAAAGTCGATGATGCCTTATGGGCATATCATAGATCTTTTAAGACACCTATTAGGATATTTTCGTATCAGCTTATCTATGAAAAAGCACACCATTTGCCGATTGATCTAGAGCACAAGGCTTTATGGGCACTCAAGAGGTTAAATCTAAATTGGAAAGAAATAATGGAACTAAGAATGGGACTGCTGAATGAAATGGATAAATTCCTTCTCGGGGCTTATGAAAGGGCGAACCTATACAAGGAAAGAATGAAGAAATACCACAAATGGAGGATTGAAAAGCGGGATTTTCAGAAAGGCGATTGGGCATTACTCTTCAACTCCGGACTAAAGCTCTTTTGGGGTAAACTTAAGTCTAAGTGGTCTAGCCAGTTTAAAGTTACATAGGTCTACTCATTTGGAATAGTCAAAGTTGTAAACAATGATGGAAGTGTCTTCAGGGTCAACGAGCAATGAGTCAAGCTATATATCGACCCAGTGGACTCGGTTAAATACTTAAGTACAATTTATCTTGATGAAGTATGAATAATCGATATAACTGGTTCGTGCTACGATAATAAATCAGACGCTGGTGGGAGGCAAGCCATAATGTGTTATTGTAAATATAATTAGAGTTATTTGTTTCTTTTTGTGCAATTTGATGTATTTGTTGAAGAGTACAAGAATAAAAATGCTGGAGAATAGAATCTGAATATGTTGAGGGAGGTTGATGGGAACTTTGATGGGCCATCAAAGGCTTGATAGACCATCGCTGAAACTGTAAAATCCATGAGCAAAAATGGATAGTCTAGATAAGGCTTGATGGTTAAGCTAACAAATCATCATATCTTCGATGGATCGTCAAAGTTATCATCAATAGGACTCTAGAAACATGATGTACTGGAAAGATTCTGATGAACATCACGACAGATCGTCAGCTACTTGATGGGCTATCACTTCAACCATCAACATATAGCAACAGGATGATTCTCTAGAAAGATTTGATGGACTAACCGATGGACCATCGGGTTTTCTGTCAGAGAAACCCTAGTTTTTAAAAGCACGAGGTGAGTCACCTAAGGGCTATTTTGTCATTTTAATATGATCTAAATCATATTTAATGGATAATGGGAGTCAGTTACGCACACGTTCCCACCTCTTTAACTCCTAAAACCGTTTAAATTCCTATACATTCATTTTGGAAATTAAATACATCCCATCTTAAGAATCTTCATCTCCTTCCTTGTCCTATTTAATCCATCACCCTCTTCAGTTCTTTTTATCAAAATCAAAGTTAAATCACTCACTGAGAAATTGAATAGTATAGTTTTTGCTAAGTTTTGCAAGTTCAAAGTATTGAAGAGTACTTCAAGGATAAGGTATGATTAAAACTCTACTTCTCATTTCGGAATAAAGAACATGAATAATGTGAGTTTGATAAAGTTTAAAAGAACTTCTTCTTTTCTTATTGTTGATGTTGTGCCTCTGATTAATCGAACTCTGGTAAATACTATTCTAGGTGAAGTCTGAGTAACCTCTGACCAAAATGGTAAAACTAGTGTTTAAAGGTTGAATTGATATGGTGATTATTGTGCTTAATAATAAGATGCATGCCAGATGTTTGTCAAATTGCCAAAGAGAAAGAGAAAATAAAAAATTTCAATTGACGGCCAGCTGACAAACCATCAGACCCCTGACAAACTATCACACTGTCCGTTAACTGCCTTATGAACAACTGCCTTTATGGTTTTGCCATGACGGACTTCTTGATGGACCGTCAGACCCCCGACGGATCATCAGCCTATCCATCATAAGGTTTCTGAATAAAGGTTTCAATAGTTAAGCTGTGACAGATACCTTGACAGACCGTCAGACCCCTGATGAACCGTTGGACTATCCATCAACATAACTATGAGCCTTATTTGTTTTATTTTCATACAACATTGATGGTTTATTCTCTATTAAGGAAAAATGACAAGGAAACTACCCCCATATAGAGGCGGTGATAGATCTCAACAAGCAAGGGGTAGAGGTGAACTGGCATACAGTAAAGAAGCACTTGCCTTCAAAATTCATCACTGAGCGACTCAAGCACTCTCCCAGTATGAGGAGGAGAGTAAGAGTGATAACAATAGTAGTTCTACTTCTAGCCCCAATGAGGAAGGGGTTAACATATCAAACCCCGACCAAGTTGAGGCATCAGAAACTAAGGACTCTAATATGATTAAAAACAAGTACCCCCAGATGCGAGAAGCAATTCGGTGGCAGATTAAGGAAGCAAAATAACACTTCTTTGATGGGCTTGCTCTAACAACAAATAGACCAATTAAAAGGCCTATCTCTGAAGAATACCAAATCATCACATCAGAACTCTATGAGTATCTAAAGCTTGAAAGAAGGTTCAACGAGTATTAGTTGGGATGGATGAGCAAACCACCTGGTTCATACTACCCGAATCTTATGCGGGAGTTTTTTTCTAACTACTTGGCACTACTGGAGAAGGAGTGCCCAAAAAGAACTAAAATGAGTGACTTGCCGAATAGGTCGTATGTTCTTGTGAGAGGGGTAAACATTGATATTTTTTAGTGGACTCTAAATTGGGGTTATTTGGTTTAGACTGTGGCCACCAGCTGTAATTCCAGAACTTGAGAATCGTATGTTTACTATAGCAGAGCAACGACCTTGGTTGGCTCAACTTATAACAGAAGAGGATAACCCTTTATGGCTGCATAACACTAAGGAATGCATAGCAAAGTCATCCCTAAGTTTTAGGGCAAAGTTCTGGTGGGCGATTGTGAGGTTGAGGTTGATGCCAACTGGTGGAGATGCACATTTGGAGCTTCAAAAGGCGGTGTTGGTTGTGAGTTTGATCGATGGGCTTAAAATTGATTTCAGCCACACCATTGTTGATTAGTTATTTTTCTGTGCTCACAAAATAGCCAGTGTTTTACCATTCCTATGTCTTATCACGGAACTATGTAGGAGGGCTAATGTGCCTTTACTCAGGGAAGTTGATAATGAGGTTCGAGCTAGTCATTGACAGATATCAAATGAACGAAGGATGATTCAAAATATGCGATGCGTGTTCATAAGCCACTTGCCTACCATTCATAGTATGCTCCAGGTCCTGGGACTTTTGAGATTCCCACAGGTATTCCACTGCCAATTACTACTTATATAAAACCAGATACTTCTGCAAGGTCAGCATCGATGCCTCCTGTGGGTGAAACTTCAGACACTATATCTATCCTACCTTAGTTTTGTGAATATTTGATGGCACAATAAAACTTGGAAAAATTTGTGAGAGCCTACAAGAAGTTTGAGATGTAGTTGAATGCATGGGCCAAACAGTTCAATCCATTTGTTGACCGCATCATTGATGAATCCCTCAAGCTATATCAGAGTACACAGGCCAGAACAAATGACATGGAAGAGCGTGTAAAAAAATAGTTGGATGAGTTATCAATGCCATATTTTGGAAAGTTTGTGGTAGAGTTTAGGCAGGCAGAAACTGACATTGCTAAGCTGAAAAGGCAACCATTGCAGCCTCTTTTTGATCCTGCATTAATAATCAGTGATGAAGATGAGGGCCTCATTTCTCTTATAGGTTGGCCGCTGAAAGATAAAGGTAAGCAGGTCGATGAAAGTGCTGATAGAAAGACTTCCAAGAGAAGGAGGCGCGAAGATATGACACCTGAGGAAAGAGAAGCTAAAGGCATGAGAAAAGCTGCGAAGAGGTCGAAAAGGACTAAGAAAGAAGAAAGAAAAATGTTGCAGATGAAGAAGCAAGAGTATCAACTAGTTCATCCTCACTGAAGGGGCCCATACCTTATTAGGTCCCATTCGAGATACCACCAATTCAAGAGGGAGTTGTTTTGAGCACCCCTACCACCATTGGGGTCACTGATGTTGCACCTGAGGCCAAAGAAGCTTCACCAAACTTGACCGACTCATAGGCCTAAGAGGCTTTGCAAGTATTTCACTCCATTGTAACTTATTGCTAATGCATTTCAGGATAAAGAATTTTTGTTTAGTAGGGGTGGGTGCTTGTTGTGTTGTTAGTCACTATAGGGGTTTTTGTTGTCTGTGTTCTTTTCCCTCGTGTGTTATCTAGTAGAACCGGTATGTTTAGGTTGCCATTTATTTCTTTTGTGCATTATGACATAAATACATTTAGAGATTATAGATGTTTCATGTTCATTTCTTTTAGCACCTTTTGTACGTATGGATGAATGATGAATTACGGAAGAATACTGTGAATATGCTTGTATATTAGTATGTTTTCTTGTCGCTTAATATATGTTGAACAACCATTTTAAATATGTGGTTGACATTAGGATGCAAAGATAAAGTAAGTATGATATGTGATGTGAACCCAAGAGTTTGTAGGATAAGTATGAGCTCATTGTCTATGTATACGAGTATTTTGATATAGTTCTTGCATAGTGTGTACAACTAGAACTTGCCTGGTTCATTTGTGTTACCTTGTGGTGGATTTAATAGGATAGGATAGTATGCCTCATTCAGTTGTAGTCCAATTAGCCATAAAAATCCCACCAAGAATATATGATTTTTTCCTTTGTACCCTCTTTGAGATTTTGTTGATCATTTATTCAGCCCCAATAATTCTGATTCACTTTCAGTAGGATGTTAACACCTCGTTTTGGTCCTGGTCCAGTATTGGATATTGTGCACCTTAACTTAGGAAAAATGCCTAAGTTGAGGGTGGCTACAACTGGAAAGTTAGTTTTTGATGTAAGTGGGTGGGAGTTGAAAGAAAAGGTCTCATCTGGCCTAAATCGAGTTAGATAATATGTACCTCAACTGAAAGCATCATCATAAGCTAAGGGTTGCTGATTTAGACCAAAAATCAAAGAAGAAGTTATTGTAAAATTGTGAACGGATAGTAAGGATTGTATGTGAAGTAGAAAAGTGTGGTCATGGTGAGTAACAAGCAAATGCAAAAAGAGTGAAATCTGAACTTGAAGTCACTTCCCCAAAATTACTCCTCACCTAGCCTCGAAACCTCACTACAAGCCATAGAAAGTCCTATTTGATCCTTGCGAATCAGCCGTAGAGGAGCATTGGATGAGAAGGGCAAACTTATAGGTGTATATGATGTGTTTACAATTTCTTTTGTGAGAGTGAGAGTCTTAATTGTTTGTCCACAAGTTAAATTGATAAAGTATGGTGGACTTTTTTAACTGTGAGGGCAATCTGAGCTATGCTTGCTTTTATGGATCTCTGTGGGACATTGCATCTGTGATCGTGTATGTGCTAGTTCTAATTATGGATTCTGATGTGTTGAAACTACATGAGTTAGGTGGCAATTGAGTGATTGAATTATGCATAGATGAACGGTTAAATGCCCATCATTGTTCTTGTTTATGCATATGATATGGTGTTGAATTTCTTGAGGACAAGCAATTGTCTTAAGTTGAGGGTTTTGATGTTTTGACTATTGACGGAATATTCTACATCTTTTACAAGGGATAATTATGTGTCTTTAAGCAACTATTAGTGCTGGGTTTTACTATTTTCAGGAAAAGGACTCAACAGAAGAAATAACTTGGAAAACAAAATCTAAATACTTTTGACGGTCAAACTGACGAGCCGTCAACTGTGTGATAGACCTTCAGGATATCCGTCAGCCCTAAACAGAGTGGAAAAAACTAAGGTTCCAAGCGATGGTCCAAGCGACGGACTGTAAAGAAACTGAAGGCCCATCAACCTAACTATCAAGATTTGGACAGAAAAAGGCAAACTGAGATCCAAGTGACAGTTCAAGTAACGGACCGTCAGGTCTCTGATGGGCCATCGACTTGGCTGTCAAACCTGATACAGAACAAGGCCATCTGGGTATCCAACCGATGATCCAAGTGATGGACCGTTAGGATACTAACGTACCATCAAGTTGGACGTGAACTGTGACATGACAAATTTAAGTTCAAATTTCGATTTCCAAATACCTGGGGACTTAAAAATACCCAGTTTATGGTTAGAGTAGGCACTTTCATCTATCTTTTTTCTCTTTTTCAACTTTTGAGCAATTTGTAACCTACTATTCTCTGACAATTAGCTGATATTCTGGATCTTAACATTTTATCCACTCTTCTTCTTTGGAGATCAAGAACAATCCTTTGGATATTTTTGTTGTAAGTAATTTTCTAAATTATCTATGATAAACACAACAAAATCTTCTTCTTCTTCTATCATGTGTGGCTAAAGCTCACATAACTAGAGATTATAGGAGCCTTGATATAATTGGTTGTTTAGGGTTGTGAGATTTCCTGAGTTCTGTAACTAATTGCAAATGTACAAACTCCTCTTCATTAATATGATCTTTCTTGATTGCAAACTTGAAGGGTGAGTCCAAGAATACTACTTATTTGAGTAGAAATGTGTGTGTTGGGAAAAAGAGGAGGTTTACAAGGATCTTAAAGGCTTTAACCTTTGGTTAAGGGTTGATGTCTTAACAGGATTAACCCACTTGAGAAATCATATGAACATATCAATATATTCTTTAAGTCGAGAGAATTAGAGGGTAATCATCTATTAAGTTTAAGAAACAAATAGATGAACTTTAGAGTTCAATAATTCTAGCAATTGGAAATTGTTACGTATGAATTGGGGATAACTCACAACCTTGACTGCTGTAACATCTTGGAGAGCATAATCCTTGTTTATTCATTTTCATTGAATCAAAACTTAGAAGCATACTTATTATTTGGAACACGATTTGCTACAAGCATACTTCACTATTAACAAACAAACCCCCTTTTTATTTCAGAACCTTTGATCAACTGTCCATTAATAATCATAATACTTAGTTTACATAGTATTCCCTATTGGGGTTCGACCCCAACCTAGTTGGGTTCTATATTTGACGATGACCGCTTACGCTTTCTAACGAGATTTGTAATTTGGGCATATCAATTGGTCAACCCGAAAGACTCGACAAGAAACTCATAGTGACCATACCGAGTTCTAAAGACAGTCTTCGGGATATCCACATCCCTAATCTTAAGCTGATGATAAGACGACCTAAGATCAATCTTAGAGAAACACTTTGCACCCCGAAGTTGATCAAATAAATCATCGATCCTAGGAAGAGGATATTTGTTCTTTACTGTCACTTTGTTCAACTGACGATAATCAATGCAATGAAGGGAACCATCCTTCTTGTGCACGAACAATATGGGAGCACCACATGGAGTCACACTATCCCGGATAAAACCTTTATCCAAGAGGTATTTTAATTGTTCCTTAAGCTCTTTTAGCTTTGCTAGAGCCATTCCATAAGGAGGGGTAGAAATCGGATGAGTGTCCGGGACAAGATCAATCCCAAAATCGATTTCCCTTTCAGGAGGAACACTAGGAAGATCATCGAGAAATACCTTGGGAAACTCATTAACCTTGAGAACGGATTCTAGAGAAGGCTCTTTCGAGTTAGAATCTTTTACTCGGAATAAATGATACAAGCACCCCTTTGTAATTAACTTTCGAGCTTTAAGATAAAAAATGAATCTTCCCTTAGGAACTAGAGAACCACCTTCCCATACAATGACCGACTCTTAGGGAATTTAAACATGACCCTACGGGTCTAACAATCTAAGGAAGCATAGCAAGAGTGCAACCAATCCATCTCCAAAATAACATCAAGATCAACTATGTATAACTCTATCAAGTCTACAAGGGTATCCCTACCACCAACCGATATCACACACCTCTTATAGACCCTTCTAAAACCCACAGGGTCTTCGACTAGGAAGGAAATAGAAAAATGAACCGACAGACATTCAGGACCACAATCAAGATGCACAACCATATATGAGGTCACTTGAGAAAGAGTACACCTTGGATAGAGCAAAAAATACATATTATGGGATAAAAGTCTCAACATACCCATGATAACATCGGGAGACGTCTCAGAATCCTGGTGAGTGGCAAGTGCATACAAGCGATTCTAGCCAGCGCCGGTGCCAGAAATAGAAGTAGAGGTAGGCATACGACCCTTTAGTGTGGGAGAAGTGGGAGTAGCATGAGGGGCCCTATTGGACGAAACAACAATCTGAGAGGGGCACTCTCGCCATATGTGCCTGACTTATCCATAAGAAAAATATTTGTCTCTCCCCTTCTTACACTTACTATGATTACTCTGACTACAAAATCTACAAGGAGGGCGGGGTATAGCCGCTTGGGCTCCAATTTTCTAAAATTGGACACCCTATGCCCAGGACCCACCACCAAACCGAGACCGATGAACACCTAAAAACTTTAGGTAAGGAGAGTGAATAATAGTCGGGGAGAACGAACGAGCACTCCTCCTCTTCTTTCATGGCCACTTGCCACCATCTCCACTACTTTGCTTGGAAGGCCTAAATTTTCTTTCTTGCCTCTAACTAAGTTCAGTTTGCTTCTTTTCTCATCTTTCACTTGTTGCATATACACAATCAATTAAGAAATATCCATGTTTTAGATCAACAAAGTCGCCTTTCTCTCAAGGACAAACTCCTGGGACAACCCCAAGATGAACTTATTCATTCTAGCCCTTATGCTGGAAACCATCTTGGGAGCATACTAACACAACCCAACCTTGGGCCTTGACGTAATAGGCATCCCAAGTCCAACCAGGATCGGGGACTACCCCTTGTTACCCAACCGATTCACCTTTATCCAGTCTTTGATGGTCTGAGTTTTTAGCATATAATAAGATAGCGTGAATGTTCTCATCAAGACTGTGGGATAGGGTTAGAACGGTGACAGACCCAACCGAGTCCAACCATATTACACC
Source organism: Capsicum annuum (assembly GCF_002878395.1). Classification (NCBI taxonomy): domain Eukaryota; kingdom Viridiplantae; phylum Streptophyta; class Magnoliopsida; order Solanales; family Solanaceae; genus Capsicum; species Capsicum annuum. Next base: position 23,717,328 of record NC_061118.1, on the reverse strand, counting down.
AACCGCCCAACCACACCAAACCAAACCATAGGCCATAAACCAGGCCATAACCAAATAAGCTAGACAAAATTTAATATAATTAATCCCAAACTATAATACGATGAAACAGTGAGAAACTATGTCTGAGGATGCCAGCCTCCCAGCCTATTCCAATGTCAAGGGCGACATCAATACCGATCCGTCCCATACCAACCCCCAGAAGTACCATAAATCCTCTATCCAAAAGAGTAAATAAATTTGGTTGGGACATGCCCCCAACTATGGCTAAAACCAATATCCAAAATAAAATAAAAACGTCAAAAGAAATCCATAACACGAAATAATGTCTTCTAAAAGAATGGAAGCTCACTACTTCAGTCCAAATGCTGATAATGAATCTGCGTGCTAAATATGAGGAGAATAATGGCTGGTTCTTGCATAGCATGTGTATACAGATGCCAGTAGATGGGATTAACGAGTGACCACTAGCATAAATCTCAGGATAAGGATAAAATAATGCTTCTTGTAAAACCAAGTAAAACCATCCATAATGCATACAACCATACATATATAAGTGCCAGGAGATGGAACTGAGTTTAGCATGCATCGAAAACCTTTACCTGGGTTGTGTAGCTTTGTCATCCTAAACAACCTATGGGCGATATGGGTTCAGATCCCCTGTTGAAAGGGCCCCAGTGCGTGTAGCCGTAAGACCAGAGAAATATCCCATGGGATGACCAGTACACCCCCCAATAGTGTGACATCATGTACACGGTCCAATAAGACCAATCCTCATCTCGGTAAATATGAGTTTCCAGTTTTGGTCCCCCCAGGACTGCCACCTTCCATGGCTTTTCTACACCCCCCGCTATTAATGCCCAATTAAAACCGTTTTCAAATAACCAACCAAATCTATTTAACATTTTACTAACCAAGTCCAAAATTAGTGGTATCTTCATAAAGATATTAATCTTTCCTTTAACAAACTCAAAAAATAAAGATGTGTTAAAGACGCATACCTTTCGCACGAATCCCAAGAGAAGAAAAAAATATGGATATTTGGACTTCATGTCCTCTTCCGCTTTCCAAGTTGTTTCTTCCACCTGATGGTTCCACCAAAGAACTTTAATCGAAGCCACATCCTTGGTCCATAACCGATGAACTTTCCTATCTAATATCTCAATTAGGATCTCTTCATAAGACAGAGAATCTGAAATGCCCAATCCTTCCAAAGGTACAATTGAAGAAGGATCAACAATGCACTTCCTCAATATAAAAACATGAAAAACTAGATGAATCAAACTCAATTTAGGAAACATGCCCAATCCTTCCAAAGGTACAATAGAAAAAAGATCAACAATGCACTTTCTGAGATCGAGAAAGACTGGTAACGAAATCCATATACTACATTAAACCACTTGGGAGACTTCCATGTTCTCCACAAGCATAACCATTTAGCCTTTAGCCTTTTCAAAACATTTAAACCATGCAAAGTTCCTTTACCAAGTTTAAAACATGCAAAAGTTCCATTAAAAGAAGTAAATGCAATGAACATATCTTTATAAGCATTTTATCAAACACCTTGGGGGCATAATATAACCAAAATAATTTCCAAAGTCCATTAAACCATTACCATGCAATCCAATTGTCCAAAACCACCATTAATACATATAAAAACATAATTAAAACCACAGGGAACCATAACCAAGCATTTAATATCAAAAAACCCTAAATAATAGGTGAAGGCCATAATCATAAAATAGTAAAACCATGAAATCAATCATATTATCCATGCCTTTAGTTGAAAATATATGAGGGAAAACAATCATGCCTTATACCAAAGAATTGAGGGAAAGAAATCACTAAAGCAAGCCCCAAAGCAATCCTCAAGATAAAACCCTAGGCTTCTTGCCCCAAAAGCTTTTAAGAGAATTATGAGATAATTTGGAATAGTTTTTAAGTATTAATGAATAGAATAATAGGGTAAAAAACCTCCTAAGTGTATTAGAAGTTGTGGGTCCTAATTAGGTTAAGTAGGGAAATATCGAGAATACCCTCACTTAAGTCCCTTAAATAACCGTCATAGGAATACGACTAACCCATACGAGTCCTATCCTCCCAATACGATTGGTACCCACCACTTGTATCCAAGAATTAACCCTTGGATCAAACATTATCCAGTATACGACTTATCCAACCAAGTTGTAACCACAACATACGATCAGTACCCATGACTCATATCCCTGGCAGAGTGAAATAATAGGAGGATTAAAGGCTGTCCACCGTACGAGTCCCTGATATGACTCGTATAAAGCCCTACAACTCATACCCCTAAGTCGTACCCATTCTAGTAACCAAAACCATCCCACCAACCAATACTTGTTAGCATATGACAAGACCATACCACCCATACCCCAACATATGACTCGTGCCCATAAGTCATATTGGGTCCAAAGAATGAAATTCCATAAGATTTTCTAAGGGTCAAAACCTAGGATATTTCAATCCCTCCCACTATGAACACTCATCCCCAAATGACGAACAAGGTAGGGATAACCACACACAGAGATATTTGTATTATCAAACATTCATTTAAAAAAGATTGAAAACAAAAGAGGCAAAGATATTAATCTTTCCTTTAACAAACTCAAAAAATAAAGATGTGTTAAAGACGCATACCTTTCGCACGAATCCCAAGAGAAGAAAAAATATGGATATTTGGACTTCATGTCCTCTTCCGCTTTCCAAGTTGTTTCTTCCACCTGATGGTTCCGCCAAAGAACTTTAATCGAAGCCACATCCCTGGTCCATAACCGATGAACTTTCCTATCTAATATCTCAATTAGGATCTCTTCGTAAGACAGAGAATCTGAAATGCCCAATCCTTCCAAAGGTACAATTGAAGAAGGATCAACAATGCACTTCCTCAATATAAAAACATGAAAAACTAGATGAATCAAACTCAATTTAGGAAACATGCCCAATCCTTCCAAAGGTACAATAGAAAAAAGATCAACAATGCACTTTCTGAGATCGAGAAAGACTGGTAACGAAATCCATTTTGATCATCTCCTAATTTAATTCAGGAAACTTTATTTCTTAATATAACCTACCAGACTTCATATGCTCAACCTTAACCTATTGGCACACCATGCACTTGGCTATGAAATCAACCACATCCCTCTCCATACCATTCCACCAATAGACCTCCTTGAGATCATAATACATCTTTGTCAAGCCAGGATGAACAACATAGAGCGACTCATGCACCTTATCCAAAACACTTTGTCGTAAATCGTTGACATCAAGAACACATAACCTTCTTTGGTACCATAAAGTACCATCACCAGTGATCTCAAACCCCAACACCTTTTTTCAACAAATATCACTCTTGATTTCATCAAGATAGGATCCAACACTTGCTTCTCCTTAATCTCTGCACTAAGAGATGATCGAACCACTTCTTGCACCATTACACTACCATCCTTAGAATCCAAGAGACGAACTCCAAGATTATCCAAGCGGTGAATATCCTTTACCATTTATCATATTTTGTTATTTACACGAGCAAGACTACCCATGGATAACCTACTAAGAGCATTAACAACTATATTAGCCATACTTGGGTGGTAGTGAAGACGCATATCATAATCCTTAAGAAGCTCAAGCTATCTCTTTCCTTAAATTTAGCTTTATCTGAGTGAACACGTACTGAAGACTCTTGGGATTACAAAATATATCCACATTAACACCATACAGATAATGCCGTCATATTTTTGAAGCAAACACAACCGCTAACAACTCCAAATCATGAGTAGGATAATTCCTTTCATGTACCTTCAAATGCTTGGAAGCATAGGCAATCAACTTCCCATGCTGCATCAAAACTCAACCAAGCCCTACCCAGATATATCACAATAAACCAAAAACCCATCATTGCCTTCTGGCAAAGTCAGGATTGGAGTCGAAGTTAACTTATCCTTTAACTTTACAAAACTCCCTTCACAAGTATCTGACCAAGAAAACTTAACCTTATTCTAAGTGAACTTAGTCAAAAGAGCATCTATCGAAGAAAAGGTTTCCACAAACTACCTATAATACCCAACTAAACCCAAGAAACTCTAAATATCAGATGGATTCGTGGGCCTAGGCCACCTCTTCACAATAGAAACCTTTTGCGGATCCACCATGATCCTTTTACTAGAAATTATATGACCTAAGAAAGTTACAGTGTTCAACCAATACTCACACTTAGAGAACGTGGCATACAACTGTTGTTCCTTTAAGGTCTACAACACCATTCGGAGGTGATTAGCATAATCCACCTCACTCTTTGAATAAACTAGAATGTCATCAATAAACACAATGATGAAGAAATCCAAATACTGCCTGAACACTCTGTTCATTAAGTCCATAAATGTTATCGGAGCATTAGTCAACCCAAATGACATCACCAAGAACTCAAAATTCCCATACCGAGTACGAAAACCATCTTAGGGATATCCACCTCACTAATCTTAAGATGATGGCACCCAGAACAAAGATCTATCTTAGAGAAGAACTTGACACCTCATAACTGGTAAGACAAGTCATCTATCAGAGGAAGAGGATACTTGTTCATGACCTTCACCTTGTTCAACTGCTTGTAGTTAATGCACATTTGAAGAGAACCATCCTTCTTGCCCATAAACAACACTGGTGCACCCCATAGAGAAACACTAAGATGAATAAACCCCTTGTTTAGAAGATCTTTAAGTTGTTCCTTGAGTTACCTTAACTCAACCGAAGTCATTCTATATGGAGGAATAGAAATTGGACGAGTATCTGGAAGCAAATCAATACCAAATTCTATTTCCCTATTCGAAGGAACACTAGGAAGATCATTCGAAAAGACCTTTGGAAACCTATTAACCACAAGGACTGAAGACAAAGAAGGACCTTCCGAGTTAGAATCTTTAACCCGGACTAAGTGATAAAGACAACTCTTGGAGATTAACCTTCGAGCTCTAAGATAATAAATAAACCTCCCCATAGGAGCTAAGAAACTACCTTCCCATTCTATAACTGATTTACCCGAGAACTTAAAGATAACCTTATGGGTCCAACAATCCAAAGATGTATAGTAAGAAATTAACCAATCCATACCTAGAATTACATCAAAATCCACCATATCTAACTCAACCAGATCTGCCAAGGTCTGTTTGCTACCAACAGATAGCATACACCCCTTATAGACTCTCTTAGCAATAACCGAGTCACATACTGAGGTAGAAATAGAAAAAAATCCAAAATGACTTCCAAATCAAAACCAAAAAATACAGCCACATAAGGAGTCGCATAAAAAAGAGCGAACCCTAGATCAGGTAAACAATATACATCATGAGAGAAAAGCTATAACATACTAGTAGTGACATTAGGCGATGCCTCAGATTCTTGTCGAAATACCAAAGTATACAAGCTATTTTGACCAACACTATAACCAGGAGAAGTAACAGAAGCAGATGTCCCACCACCAGGTGCAGAAGTAGAATATGAAGCCACAGGAATCTAATTCGCCCTTGTAGCAACTTTGTTAATTGTATAGTCCCTGAGCCGGTGGCCTACCTAGACACACTTGAAGCATTTGTCCCTTTTTTCTCGCAATAACCCAAAGAGAATGACCACAAAATCAACAAAGAGGACACGAAGAAACTAGCTGACCTTTGCCTGCTTGAGATTGGACAACCTGTGATCGAGAATTATCATCACCTTGATGACGCCTATCTCCCGACTGATAAGGAGCACTAGTAGAAAAGGATCCAAAACTCCCCCACTTCCTTTTCTACCACTTGCCACCATCTCTACCACCCAGATTCTGCGTACCTCCCTAATTAGAAAACCTACTCCTCTTTCCCTGCCTATCCCTAAACTCCGTCTGCATCTTCTTCTTATCCTCAACTGCATATGAACAGTCAACTGAGAAATATCCATATCCTTAATTAGAAAAGCGATCTTGCTTTCCTGAATCAAATCTCTATTCATCCCATAAAAGAACTTTCTCATTCTCAACCTCATATTGGCCAGTAAGTCTGGAGCATACCTTGATAGCTGATGGAACTTTAAAGAATATTCTTTTACTGACATCCTCCCTGCCTGAGGTTTATAAACTCCTCTATCTTAGCTTTCCTCAACTCTTGAGGAAAGAATTGATCTAAGAAGGTATTATAAAAAGCCTCTTATAACCCTTTCTCTTCAATATAACCTCCATCTATATCCCACTCCTCATACCACTAATAAGCAATATCTTTGAGCAGATAAGCTGCAAAGTTAACCCTTTCTACATTAGTAGCATACATCACCCAAAAGTTCATTTCCATATTATCCAAGAAGCCTTGTGGATTCTTCTCTACTTTTACTTCAATAAAATTTGGAGAATCCATCTTTATAAATTAACCAACCCTTATGTCCTCAGCAGATAAACCACCAGCTATACTCTACTCTGCCCGAGCAGCAACCAGTTGGGCAATAACATGAATAGATTAAAAATTTCTGTATTCGTCATATTTTCTTAAGGGACCTAAGAAGAACTAGTCGAGATAGGAGAAACTCCAACACCATCAGGAAAAGGATCATGAGATCAGAGATGTACTCCAGACGTGGACATACCCCTTCAGCATTATCCCCAGATAAGATGAAAGAATTTCCTTGTGTACCAGTTCTAGGAGGCACGATCTGAAGGACGAACAAACAAGGATTATGTAATGCCCCAAAAATCTGTCTTAAGATATCACACGGTGCTGAGGACCACAAGTGATCCCAAGCTAACCCTTCTACTGGAAAACTCATAAGCAACTAAATGATATGCATAAAATGACTGAGTTTTCTGTGCGGAAACATAATAATGATAGAATCTGGGAAAAATACAATATCAATACAACTTTTACATTCTGATAAAGTCTGAAAGAGGGACTGAGAATACATAACTGACTCTAACTAATATCTGTGATGCCTCTACTATATTGACTATAGATAGCTGGGACATAACCCCCAACTATCCCAAATCAATACAACTAAATAAATAAAATAAAATATTACTCAAACTCTATGACTGACTTGAGCCCTTGAATCAAGAGGACTTATCACCTGCTGACTGGAAGCTGCAATCTATCTGAATATGGCATGCGTGATACAACTGAACTGATACCTACATTATGAGATAATGTAGCACATAGACGTGTACATGGATTAGTACTTTGAGGATGTACTGAGTATATGGAGGTGAATGCAAAAGTAAAACATAATATCAATCATCTTAATTTGTAAGACAATGTATACTAAATGTAAATGACTCATATAAGCTAGAATATCTGAAATACTGAAGTTCATGAGTAACAAATCATACTTTATAAATCTAGTGAGTCATAATATTTAGTTCTAAAAGTTGTACTTGTATTCTCTCTTTAAATCATACTATCTATGTGTAGAAAGGACTCACTCTTAAAATCTGAAATCTGAAACTAATATCTTTCTGTAAAGTATAATCTGAGTAAGCTTTGTGATCCTTTACACTTAGTTTTATATAAGCTTTTTGTTATTCTTTTCTGAGGAACTATTCTGAAAATCTTTACCATTAAGCTGTAAGGAAAAACACTTTATCTTAAGTCTTTAAACCAATAGATTATTTTAAAAGTAGGGGATATCTTTTGGGAGGTTCTTCTAACTGACATAAACCATGTGAGCTGACATGGAGTCCAACATTTTGCCCACATTGGGGAGAGCTATTCTACCTTGCCATCAGAATAGAACCTTAACTTAAGTGATCACTATCTTAGCCCACTATGGGCAAATCAGAAACCTACGGTGACATGTAGTTTTGGGGCATAAGACCTTGGAATCATACCCAACTCGGTGCTAAATACTACTCCCATACTTATCGCTCAGAACTTTTAGGAAATCCACCTTAAAATAGCACAAAGGTTCATAATTAAAACCAATTATGCTTCTCTTTGCTCTAAATCATAAACTGTATGAATAATGTGGATTCCTATCATAGCTTAGGATCAAATATCAATCTTTGCTTTTGAAAGCACTAATCAAAAATTGTCAATAGGACTTGAGATCATAATATCCTTATAAAATCATCAGTAGTACTTAGGAATCAAAGTATAGAGCTTTAATGCATCAATAATTAGATTTAAACTTTATGCTCAATAATCATCTTAAAAGCTTTCAACAATCTCAGTCAAGACAATGGTATATAACTCATAATATGAATCTTATAATTTCAAACATGAATATATGTAATTTTCTTGCAACTGGAGCATTAAATACCATAATAATGCCATAAACTAAAAGAATGAGGATTTGGGTATCAACCCTAACTTAAATTTCATTGGAAATCATGGAATATTCAGTAAAATTGAAACAAAAAATTAAGCTTTGGGCACAAGGACGAAAGTATTGTCCTTGTTCATAAGCCCACATACCTCAATTAATGATCTTAGATGCTAAAACTAGAATCTTGGATCTCTATTGATGCTTTGAAGATGAATTCTTAGAGTTCTTGTATTGGGAATCCTTAATCTTGAGTTTCCTTGAAGAATTAATGGAGGAATTTGGATTTTTAGAGAGAAAGTTTGAGCTTTAGGGTTTTCTTTTGAGAGTGAATAGATGAAAAGTAAATATGATGAGCTTTGAAAGGGTTAAATTCTCTGTTATTCACGATCTGGGGCTTGGAAAAGACCAAAGAGCCCTTTTTAAACTTCAAGTTGGAACTAAAAAATGTAATATTTTTCCCGATTTGGTTGGCCACCGCGATGCACCACAATCGCGGTGGCTCACTGGAAAAGGACGAATGGGAATTGGGCGCTCACCGCGATGCACCACAATTGCGGTGTCCCTTGGATTGCCATTTTGGCCCTTGGTACGACACACCAGAATCGCGGAGTCTCACTGGAATGGGACAATTAGGAAAATAGGCTTGTCCACGACGCGGGGCTATCACGAAGGACCACCAGAATTTGATAATTGCAGATTTTGCCTTCTTTGCGATGCACTAAGAGTCCAGGTGGCACACTATTTTACTAAAAATGCTCTAACTTTTTCACCGAGTGTTGAAATTTGGCGAATTTGGTATCGATGGAAATCATATTCAATTTCCCACATCATAAAAAGTCAAAATCATGAAAATGCCGCATGAAATAAATGATATTCATCTTTAAAGTAGATTCTTGACATTCTAGGGACGAATTTAAGATAGGAAAAGTATAGGTATTACAGATTAGAGAGGATTCTAGGATTGAGAACTCAAGCTTGAAGATAGAATTCCAAGAAAGTGAAACATTCCTAAATGCCTTGTAGCCTCTTTCTTCTGAGTGTGGCACGCTTCACACTCCTAAAAGAGACTCAACTCGACACGGCTTTATGGACTCCTAATTAACCATGAACCTAAACTTTGATAACAACTTAACACAACCCGACCTCAGGCCTTGTCGTAATGGTCATCCGAAGTCTAACCAGGACTGGGGACGGGCCCTTATTACCTAATTTATCCATCTTTATCGAGTCTTTGATGGACTAAATTTCAAATATATAACAAGATAACGTAAATGTTCTCATAAAGACTTTAGGATAGGGTCAGAACCGTGACCGACCCAACCGAGTCCAATCGTATTACACTAACCACCTAACCATACCAAACCAAACCATAGGCCATAAACCAGGCCATAACCAAATAAGCTAGACAAAATTTAATATAATTAATCCTAAAATGTAATATGATGGAACAGTGAGAAATTATGTCCGATGAAGCCAGCTTCCCAGCCTATTCCAATACCAAGACTGACACCAATACCAATCCCACCCATACTAACCCCTAGAAGTACCATAAAGCCTTTATCCAAAAGAGTAAACAAATCCGGTGTGGACATGCCCCCAACCATGACAAAAACCAATATCCAAAGTAAAAGAAAAATGTTTAAAGAAATCCGTAGTATGAAATGATGTCTTCTAAAAGGATGTAAGCTCACCACTTCAGTCCAAATGATAATACCAAATCTATGTGCTAAACAAGAGGAGTAGAATGGTCGATTCCTATATAGCGTGCGTATACAGCCGCCAGTAGATAGGGTTAGCGAGTGACCATTACCATGAATCTCAAGATAAGGATTAAATAATGCCAGTTATAAAACCAAGTAAAACCATCCATAATGCATACTACCATACCTATATAAGTGTCGGGAAAAGGAATTGAGTTTAGCATGCATTGAAAACCTTTACCAGGGCTATGTAGCTTGGCTATCCTAAACTATACACGTGCGATATGGGTTCAGCTCCCCCTGCTGAAAGGGCCCAGTGCATGTAGCCGCACGACCAGGGAAGTGTCCCATGGGATGACTACATCCCTCAATAGTATGACATTATGCACACGGTCCACTAAGACCAATCCTCATATTAATAAATATGAGTTTCCAGTTTTGGTCCCCCAGGACCGCCACCGTCCACGACTTTGCTACACACCCCGCCATTAATGCCCAATTAAAACCGTTTCCAAATAACCAACCAAATCCATTTACCATTTTATTAACCAAGGCCAATATTAGTGGTATCATCATACCACCCCTTATTTGCAAGTAATATCCATAGACAAACCATTTAGGTTAAAGGGACTTTAAAGTGCCCTTTTATATACTACATTAAACCATTTGGGAGACTTCCATGTTATCCACACGCATAACCATTTAGCCTTTATCCTCTTCAAACTATTTAAACCATGTAAAGTTCCTTTACCAAGTCTAAAACATGCAAAAGTTCCATTAAAAGAAGTCAATGCAATGAACATATCTTTATAAGCATTTTATCAAACACATTAGGGGAATAATATAACCAAAACCAATTCCAAAGAACATTAAACCATTACCATGCAATACAATTGTCCAAAACCACCATTAATGCATATAAAAACATAATTAAAACCATAGGGAACCATATTCAAGCATTTAATATCAAATACCCCCAAATAATAGTTAAAAGCCATAATCATGAAATAGTAAAACCATGAAATCAATCATATTATCCATGCCTTTAGTTGAAATTACAATCAGGGAAGAGAATCATGCCTTATACCAAAGAATTTATGGAAAGAAATCACCAAAGCCATCCCTAAAGTAATCCTGAAGATGAAACCCTAGCCTTCTTTCCCTAAAAGCTTTTAAGAGATTTATGAGATATTTTGGAATAGTTTCTAAGTGTTAATGGATAGAATAATAGGATAAATAACCTCCTAAGTGTATTAGAAGTCGTGGGTCCTAATTAGGGTAAGTAGGAAAATGTCTAAAATACCCCCACTTAAGTTCCTTACAAATCTCATCACAGGTATACGATTGACCCATACGAGTCGTACCCTCCCAATACGATTTGTAACTACCACTCGTATCCAAGCGTTAACCTTGGATAAGACACTGTCTAGTATACAAAAAATCCAACCAAGTCATAATAACAACATACGATTCATATCCTTGACCTGTATCCCTAGCTGAATAAAACACCAGGAAGATCAAACACTACCCACCATACGGTCCCTGATACGACCCGTACAAAGCCCTTACGACTCATACCACTAAGTCATACCTATTTTAGTGACCAAAACCAACCCACCAACTAACACTAGTCAACATACAACAAGACCATACCACTCGTACCCCAACATACGGTTCATACCCATGAGTCTTATTAGGTTTGAAGAATGAAATTCTAGGAAATTTTCTAAGGGTAAAAACTTAGGATGTTTCACATATCTTGACAATTGATGGAATTTCAAGGCATACTCTTGAACGGACATTCTTCATTGCTTCAGGTTCACAAATACTTCCGCCTTAGCTTTCCTCAACTCTTGAGGAAAGAACCGGTCAAGGAAAGCCTCGGAGAAATCCTCCCACATAGCGGGACTAGCATTATTACCTCTATACAGCTCTTACTTATCATACCATTAGTATTCTATATCTTTCAATTGGTAGGAAGCAAACTCATCATCCTCAACCTCCAAAGCATGCATGATTCGGAAAATTTTCTCTATTTTATCAACAAAGCCTTAAGGATCTTTCTCAACCTTTGTACCAGATAACATAATAGGGCTCAAACTCACAAATTGGCCAACTCTTGTGGCCTTAGAATAAACATTAGCCTGAACACCATGCTCCACTCGAGAGGTTACCAATTGAGTCAAGAGGTTGATAGAGCAATGAAAATCTTCATTAGTAGCATCCCTTTGAGGGGACTGAGAAGGAGGATCACTCTTATAGTCAGGGTTAGTGAGGAAAGATGGAATTCCATGAAGATGGTTAGGTACCACAGCCCTAGCCCAATTCCAAACTCTATAAGTTAGACGAGCTTCGTTCATAGGGCCCTCAGAAGGGTTTGCCTGAGCCTCAGATCTCCTTGGAGGCATGATCTAAAAGATAGCAAATAGAAATCAGAGGAATCCAAGAACTTATACTCTATAGCTTAAGATAGAAACACAAAAAGGGGAAACATTTCTTAAAATATCTCATAGCTACTCTTTATAAGTATGGTTCACTTTACACACCTAAAAGAGACTCTACTCAACATGATATTGTGGACACCCAATTAACCATTAACTTAGGCTATAATACCAACTTGAAACAACTCAAAACTAGGGCATGTCATAGGGGCACCTCAATCCTACATGAACCATAAGTCACCCCAAAAGGACAATCTAATTATCAATATAAATCACAAGGGTTGAATAATTTCCAACTAATAAATAAGATAGCGGAAAACATACTATGAATCATAACTTTATTATGTCTAATCACATTATTAGATTTATCAATCTATCCATTATACCGAAGTCCACAGTTATCCACAATACCTCTATACAAACTGAAGTTTAGAAATGTATATGTCGAGATAAGCCTCTGACAATAGCCAAACCAAGTCAAAATAAGACTAAGTCTAAATATCAAAGACCAAGAATGAATGTATTTTGAAATAAGGAATCTCACCACCCCAAAGTCAATGCACGAACTGCTTCGATCACCTCATCACTGGCAGGAAGAGAAAAAGATACTCTGGCCCCTATGTTGCATGGGGACATAGCATCCGAAGATGGTTAGTGGTTGAAATGCTAGCATGTAACTCAAGGATAAGTGATAAAATAGCATCATTAATCATTAACAAGTTAATATGTATCATGTTCAAACATATACATAACCTTATCTATACACATAGGTATTTTACATGCAAATCTAGGGATCAAGGCTTAACAACGTACCTGAACATATACTCATACATATAGACATACAAAACATGCTCATATTACTCCACAATAGAAATACACTTATTCCCATTTCATGAGGTGGACAACTCTAACCTCCCATACATATAGATTTAAGAATTCTTTATTCAACAAGGTCCTTGGACCCTAACAAACTCTTTAGAAAAGGGACTCAGACCACAAGCTTCTTAGCCTAAGGACTTAAACCACTAGCCATCTCAACAGGCATCGGACTTGAACCATAAGCCACTTCATTAGGCTAGGGACTCGAACCGCTAGTCACTTTATTAGATGAGCTATTTAACCTCAAGAGATCTCTTTAGGTGATAGACTCAAACCATAAGCCATTTCATTGGGCGAGGGACTCGAACTGTAAGACATCTCATTGAACTAAGGACTCAAACCACTAGTCATTTCATTGGGCGAGGGACTCGAACCATAAGCCATTCCGTTGGACTAGGAACTCGAATCACAAGTCATCTCATTATTATCATTAGTTAACATTGAACTCTTAACCCATTAGTTCAAGTATTTGCATTCATACAATCTATATCACATTGAAGGGATTTGGCTCATGTAGCTAATTCAACTCTATATGCGACCAGACGATCCCCATGGGAGCCTTCATTGCTCAACAATCTCAATAGGCAAAATGCCTTCATTCAATTCATCATACAATTCAATTTGTCATCCTTAAGACCCACACAAACATTTATATTTTATTAATAACATTATATCACATTTTTACCACACTTGGTTCAATACACAATTCGAGTTCATCTTTATGCCTAGGGTTTTACCCTATCTTTAGCCATCATCCAACAAGGTTATCAATTTCACAATACATGGATCATAATTCCCTTACAATATCATTTGTTACTTATTAATATATATTGGACCATTTCCCTAGTTTAAAATATCCCAACATGTGACTAGATAATTCACTTAGACATTTTCACGAACACTTTATGTACTAACTTTCAACATGGTCATTTTTATGGTAGATATTTTCAAGACTAAGGTTACTCAAGAACCTCATTTAAACCACATACAACAAGCACCCACATATGAAAATCATCATCAATAACACATACAAACATAAGTCTAAGCAAGAATCATCATTATCCATTATTTTACAACCAAGACCCTTTTAATTTAATTTCAAAACCACTATGTACACTTACTAATCCAAGTGTGAAATACAAAGGGTTAGAGATATTTAAAGAGGGAAAGAGGTACATTTCTTAAAAAAGATGACACACCAATAATCTTGACTCCTTCTTGCCACTAGAAGAGCTCCTTACAAACCCTAGCCTCCAATCTTGCTTTAAGAAGCTTTTAAAGTGTTTGAGTCTTGTAAAAGAGGGCTTAGGAGGCCATTATGCCTTATATAGTAAGGGTTATTAGGGATTTAGTCAAGAAAATGACCATAAATCCCTTAGTTAAAAGCTTAAAAGTGACCTCGTCCAGGGGTACGACTCCCTTAGCAATCGTACCCTAGGGTATGAGTGGTACTCAAACTCGTACCCCAGGCTTCTACTAGGACAACCATACTATTGTGGGTACAAGTGGACACACTTGAGTCATATCCAAAGGGTATGACTCACCCCTAAATCGTATAGACCAGTCGTATAAAAAATAGTCCATTTTGAGTTAGGTCCTCACTCAATACTATTGAGTTGCGTATGACTCGTATGCATTGGTTACAACAAAGAGGAGACCATGTTGAATTGTAAAAAATATTTTAGCCTAATAGACTGCTTAAGGTACGAGAGGGGGAGGGAAAGGTGGGTACGAACCATATCCATGGGTACGACTCAAGCTCCTAGTCGCACCCAACTCAGAGACATAAAATTGAAATGGTTTCTTAATGGTTTAAAGTCTTGGCTTTTCTTTCCTATTATATTAGTGATTAATAAATATCTTTTCAAGTAATCAAAAGATATTATTTTTATTGTCTTGATTTATATGACTCACTTTTTTTTATTCTATTTTGAAAAAATTATACTATATTTTTATCTTTAGTAACATTTTAATTTTAAAATATTTATTTTATCTTTAATGAAATAATAGTATAGCCACACACATATTATGATTTATTTTAGACCATAAGTTTCAAAAGTCATTCTTTCTTATTTTAACTCTGTGTTGAGTCAAACTATCTCACATAAATTGAGACAGAAGGAGTAATAATTTTTTTCTTAATTTTTTTTACTTTTTAGATAAGTAATTTTTTATATTATTAAATAATTTAAAAATTATATTAGATGATACAATTTAGGGAGATTTAGAAAAAATACTAACTATTTTTAGGGATAGAGTGAATTATAAAGATTATGCCTAAGATAAAAATATCGTATAATTTGGACAGGGAGAGTTTTAGATTACCTTTTATATTATTTGTCATTATATATTTTGGTAAATTTTAGGTAACTTTGAAGTTACATTTTCATGTTAAATTGAAATATTTTTGGATCTTACTAGATATTCTCCCTTTTTTCAATTTATATGATATTTTTCATTTTACCAACAATTGATTTGATGAAACTTTAATGTTAAAATAAATTAAATTAATATTTTAAAATTAAAATTTAAATACTTACAAATATGCAAAAGTAATATTTGTTGCAATATCAATTCAGGAGGTTCATTTAATTAATTTAATTTTTCTCCTTAATTTTGTCTTTGATTAAGTTTAAATTGCCACCTTAAATTGCATAATTTTTGTTTCATAAAACATTATTAGTGAAATTAGATGTTATTTAAAAAAAGTTGTATGGTACACTAAAGCTTCCGCTATGCGTAGAGTTCAAGAAAGGGCTTAACTGCAAAGTTCTATTGTGCACAACCTTACCTTGTATTTCTACCACAGGTTGTTTCCAAAGATTGAACCTATAACCTCATGATCATAAGACAACAACTCTATGAGCTACTCTAAGACTCTCCTTCTAAAACTAAAACTTATTAAACACACACCCACATAAATTATTTTTGACCTTTTAAGCTATTTCAAAACTTTAAAGAAAATTTTAAAATAATTTAAGAAATTACAGAGTCGCCACTTAATTTTTGAAAAAATATCAAGAACAACTAAAAATATTACTTAAAAGATTCAAAACAGAAAAAATCTTTTAAATTTAGAAATTCTGAGTAAGTGGTTCCTATTAATACTCTTGAAAGGTTGTTAAGGCATCAAGAGTATCCGCTAACTTGCGGTTATCTAGACTATTTGAAAACAACTTTTTCTTATCTAACTTTAAAATGGAAAATTGATTTTGAAAAGAAATCGATTAAGGAAAAATTTGTTTTCAATATTTGTGCAAAAAGATTTTGACGACTTAGCGCAGATTTTTAACTAAGAGCCCATTTGGATAGGATTAAAATCTGGTCAAATCAATTTTTAATCTCTTTTTAGCTTTTTAAGGTGTTTGGTAAAATTAAAAAGTGCTTAAAAAAAGCTAAAAACTAATTAAAAGAATAAAAAATTAAGAAGTTGGGTACCCCCAACTTTTTGCTTTTTAGATTAAAATTCTTTTAGGTTTGACCAAAATATTTACCTTTTTATCCCTTATATTTTTCTTCGATTCCAACAATATCCTAAACTTATAGCCCTTAAATATATAGTTTTTTTCTTTTTTTTCTGTTTGCCGCTTTGCTTAATCTCTTTCCTCTAATTTCCTCTTCATCTTTCTTCTTTGTTTTCATTGAATCCATTATTATATCGGAGATTTGTTCAAAAATTTTATTTTAGAATTAAAAATTATAAATAGTTCACCTTATTTATGGTGTTTACAACTTTAAGAATATTTAAGTCATTTTAACAACAAAAAAAATACTTAATATCACTTGTTTACCAAATAAATCAACAACTTTTTTTCAGTTTCAGTACTTCTATCCAAACACTTATCTACTAAATTTATGAATATTTATTTTAGGATTTTAATCACTTTAGCTAAAAAGCTATTTTTTTAATCCTATCCAAATGGGCTCTAAGTCTAAGAAAACTAAAAACAATTAGCATATAAAAGGGAAAGGAGAGGCTAAAAAACTTAGGTCATTAGGCCTAAATCTATAAACCCTGTCCTAAGTTAATTTGAGCTTTTGACCCATTTGACCTACCCTAATCTAAATACATGGGATTTTGTCCCATAACATGTCCTAAACTATCTTTTTGGACTTTTGGGATCAAAAATTTGCTTCACCTGTATTAAATTACAACTTTAGCTTTGAGACCCAAATGAATGAACAAATAGACAAATAAATTAATAAATAAAAAATAAGACGATAAAAAAATCAAGACTTTTCAAGTCTCTTAGCGACCTCATCAATGGGTTTTAAAAATTTTCATTATTCTTCCATCTTCTTACAACCACACGCCATATAGTCGACCTAGGATTTAAACTTTGGAGTCCATTACGAAACATAAGAGGAAAGGGGTCCATTTGGACTCTTTTTTGGAGAAGCAAAATGAGACTTTAAGATTTCTTCGGAGTCTTGCTCATCACTGAAAAGTAATCTATCGAGATCCCCGATTAGCCCACCGCTTGAAATTTTTTTACTAAAAAACTCTAACTTTTTGCTCAAAACTGTTTTTCACTCTTTGAGACTTGCTTTATACCAAAATGGTGGTAGTATTTATAGGAAAGGCTGGGAATTCAATTCTTTTCATCTACCAATGTGGGAGAAAGAATTTAAGAGTGTTTTGGAAATTTTAAATTGAGAAAAATATTTGTTGGAGGATAAGGTGAGGACACATTGTACAATCTAGTACAAATTTTGAATTTCAAAAATGAAAAAGGACAAGGTTGAGGAGGAATTGTACAATCTAGTACAAATTTAAAATTCAAAATTTGAATTTAAAAAATGAAAAAAGAATAAGGTTGAGGTGGAATTTGTACAATCTAATACAAATTTTGAAATTTAAATGGAAAAGAGGATAATATTAAGGTGGAATGGTACAATCTAGTACAAATTTTGAATTTCAAAAATGAAAAAGGAATATGCTTGAGGTGGAATTGTACAATCTAGTACAAATTTTGAAATTCAAATGGAAAAGAGGATAATTTTGAGTAGATTTAGGTCATTTTTTGAGATTTTGGGGTTATTTAGAATATAACTCCAATTGGAATTTAAAATTTAACCATATTTATTTATACCAAATTAAAAATTAATTGGCGGATTGTCATTGCAATTATGGTTAATTTGATTTCAATTATGACCAAATCTAATAGATTGACTAAAGTAAATTAAAATTAGATACGAATTAATATTTCCTATAATCCTGAACTTCTTGGTTTAATAAAAATCAAACAAATATTTTTTACAAATAAATTATTTTCAAGAATAAATTACATTTAAATCAATTTTCTTTAATCATTTGAATTTATTTTCAAGATAAGCCTTGCTTAAAATCTGATATTTCATAAACTAAATATTTAAGTAACAAAATTATATAATTTTGTATAATTGAATATGATAATATATAATCGCTACTTAAAATGAAAAATTACCCAAATAAATGCTTTGAAAAGCATTTTATTCGGATAAAATAAATATTGTAATTTTATTTAAAATTAAAGAAACTTAGAATTAAACTTAGTTGAGGGGGGAAAAATTATGTTTCAACAACTGCCTCCTCCCTTTAAGTAGGGTGAATGCAAGTAACCCTGGGCAAAGGGATTTTGGTGCTCTCAATTTTTGTCCAACAACAAATTCATTTCTGAAAGAGGATGGCTTTCACACAAGTTTCATGGAGTTATGACCGGACCTGAGTATCAGGTTTCTTACATATCTCAGGTTGCATGAGAATTCAGACCACTTATAGTTCATAAAACTTGATTCTAAAGCACGATTTTCAAAGAATTCACGAGCTATTCTAATTTTTAAATTTTGGTGAGATCGAAAAACTAGGGAATAAATGAATTGGGGAAGGTTGGAATGTTGTCGAGTTTTTAACAAAGAGCTCAACCTACATGTCCCCGAGACTTAGGAATTCAGACTGCTTGTAGGTCGACTCGATTGGTAGAAAAGATAATATTTTATTTTAGACGATCTTTGGCTCGAGATGAGTGATAAGTTGATTAAGTTGCAAAAAAGAGGCTTGTAACCTCTTAACCATGAATGTGGAGCTCTTCACATCCATAGATAAGAATTTACCTGGATATAATTTCCACAGCTCTAGGTGTCCTATCACTTGAATTTGAAGAAAAGAGAAGGTTACCCTCAGTATGAGTGTAGAAATATCCCAAAAGTGAAGCTTAAACCAGAATATCCAAAACTACCCATATGTCTTCTAATAGGGTGTGGTTGGATGGTGCTGGTGATCATCCTTTAGCTCGCGTCCAAAGAGTTTGAGGTTCCTCTCTAGACTATGTTCCATTTTGCTGCTACAAAAATGTTCCATGTTATGCTATATCCTTTTAGTAGTCTTCCACACTGTGGTTTTGATTTGAGATTTTCATCCTATCGGATGCTCTCGGTAATATCTCAAACAAAATGATTAGTTGTAAATGTAGCATTACACTAACGTAAATTTGTGCAAACATGTTTGAACATGCTGTGCTAGGATAGTTGATGAACCAATTTGCATAACTTGTTCTAAATATATTATACTATTTTGAATGGGTTGACAACCCAACATGTACCAGTAAAAGGTAGATGACTTATTTTGAATTTAACTTGCCACTTTGAACGGAGTGACAGTCCAACATGCCTCATTGAAAGGCGGATGACCATTTCTAAATGTAACATGCCATTTTGAACGGAGTGATAATATAACATATCTCATTAAAGGGCGGACGACCTAATGTAAATATAACATGCCACTTTGAACAGAGCGACGGTCCAACGTGTCTCATTAAAGGGCGAACGACTTAATTTAATTGTAACATGCCACTTTGAATGGAGTGATGGTTTAATATGTATCATTGAACGGAAAACGATCCAATGTAAATAAAATATGCCACTTTGAATGGAGTAACAGTCCAATGTGTCTCATTGAAGGGCGAGCAACCTAATTTAAATGTAACATGCCACTTTGAATAGAGTGATGGTCCAGCGTGTCTCATTGAAGGGTGAAAGACTTAATTTAAATATAACATGCCACTTTGAGTAGAGTAACAGTCCAACACATCTTACTGAAGGGCGAACAATCTAATTCGAATATAACATGTCACTTTGAATGGAGTGACGGTTGAAATTGTATCATTAAAGGACAAACAACCCAACTTAAATATAACATGCCACTTTGAATGGAGAGACGGTCCAATGTGTCTCATTGAAGGACGGACGAGCCAATTTAAATGTAACATGCCACTTTGAACAGAGTGACTGTCCACCATGTCTCATTGAAGAAAGGACGACCTAATTTAAATTTAATATGCCACTTTGAATGGAGTTATGGTCTAATGTGTCTCATTGAAGAGTGGATGACATAATTTAAATATAATATGCCACTTTGAATAGAGTGACGGTCCAATGTATCTCATTGAAGGGCGAACGACCCAATTTATATGCAATATGCCACTTTAAATGGAGTGATGGTTCAACGTGTCACATTAAAGGGAAGACTACCCTATTTAAATGTAACATGCCACTTTGAATCGAGTGACGGTCTAACGTGTCTCATTGAAGGGCGGACGACCCAATTTAAATGTAACATGCCACTTTGAACAGAGTGACTATCCAATATCTCTTATTGAAAAGCGACGGACCCAATTTAAATATAACATGCCACTTTTAATGGAGTGATGATCCAATGTGTCTAATTAAAGGGCGGACGATCCAACTTAAATGTAACATGCCACTTTGAATGGTGTGATGGTACCAAATGTCTCATTGAAGGGAGAAAGACCCAATTTAAATGTAAAGTTCTACTTTAAACGGAGTGACAATCCAACGTGACTCATTGAAGGATGGATGACCCAATTTAAACATAACATGCCACTTTAAATGGAGTAACGGTCCAACATGTCTCATTGAAGTGCGGATGGCCTAATTTAAATGTAACATGCTACTTTGAATGGAGTGATGGTCCAACGTGTCTTATTGAAGGACGGATGACCTAATTTAAATGTAATATGCCACTTTGAATAGAGTGACGGTCCAATGTATCTCATTGAAGGGCGAACGACCTAATTTATATGCAATATTCCACTTTAAATGGAGTGATGGTTCAATGTGTCACATTAAAGGGCAGACTACCCAATTTAAATGTAACATGCCACTTTGAATTGAGTGGCGGTCTAACGTGTCTCATTGAAGGACGGACAACCCAATTTAAATGTAACATGCCACTTTGAACGGAGTGACTATCCAATATCTCTTATTGAAGAGCGACGGACCCAATTTAAATATAACATGCCACTTTGAATGGAGTGATGGTCCAATGTGTCTAATTAAATGGCGGACGATCCAACTTAAATGTAACATGCCACTTTGAATGGAGTGATGGTACCACATGTCTCATTGAAGGGAGAAAGACCCAATTTAAATGTAAAGTTCCACTTTGAACGGAGTGACAATCCAATGTGACTCATTGAAGGACGGATGACCCAATTTAAACATAACATGCTACTTTAAATGGAGTAACGGTCCAACATGTCTCATTAAAGCGCGGATGACCCAATTTAAATGCAACATACTACTTTGAACGGAGTGATGATCCAACGTGTCTCATTGAAGGACGAATGACCTAATTTAAATATAACATGCCACTTTGAATGAAGTGACGGTCCAACGTGTCTCATAGAAGTGAGAATAACCCAATTTAAATATAACATGCCACTTTGAACGGAGTGATGGTCCAATGTGTCTATTAATCACCTGCACTAAACTTATCAGAATTAAATGTAATATAAGGGCAATCATGCATACCTTGTTTTAGTATGCCACACTAGAGGAGGTCATACTCCATAATATATTATGTTGAAGGAGGTGATGATCCATAACATATAACATGCCACTCTGAAAGAAGTGACGATCCATAACATAATAATATATCACTCTGAAAGAGGTTACGGTCATCAACATAACAACATATCACTCTGAAGGAGGTGACGATCCATAACATAATGACATGTCACTCTGAAAGAAGGTGACAGTCCATAATAAAATAATATGTCACTCTGAAGGAGGTGACGGTTCATAACATAATAATATGCCACTCTGAAGGAGGTAATGTTTTATAACATGATAACATATCACACTGAAGGAGGTAAACGTCCAAATAATAATATGTCACTCTAAAGGAGGTGACGGTCCATAATAATATATCACTCTAAAGGAGGTGATGGTCTATAACATAATAACATATTACTCTGAAAGAGGTGACAGTCCATAACATAATAACATGTCATTCTGAAGGAGGTGATGGTCCATAACATAATAACATGCCATTTTAAAGGAGTTGACGGTCCATAACATATAACATGTCACGCTAAAGGAGGTGATGGTCCATAACATAATAACATGTCATGCTGAAGAAGGTGATAATTCAAAACATAATAATACATCTCAAATGAAGCAATGGTCTAATGCATCCTCTTAACGGATGAAAAACCCAACTATAACAAAATATGTCCTTTTGAAAGAGTGGAGACCTAAATATAATAAGACATACTACCTTGAATGGGCTAACTATCCAATAAGGTTCTTGGAGGGTTGAAAAGCCTAATATATAAGAAAAATAGAAGTTAATTTATTGAACTTCATCCTTTGAATATAAAATCCTTAAAAGGACTTGTGCACGTCCTGAGCTTCTGGATTGAATCCTCAAACTTTGAGAGGATTGATTTGTGTTAGTTCTTAAAGATGATCTTACAAACATCACCCGCATGGTTCAAACAACACTCATTAATAACATAACAATTTATTGCAACTAAGTTAAGAGTGCAACAGAAGATAAAGTCATTTGACTCATGATGATTTGGAGATAGTGTTTTAAGTGATATCCCCATATCTTAATCGCTTTGCTCGGTCATTTCACTACAAAAATTAGAGAAAGGGTTAGAGATCATAACGAAGTCATAGAAACATAAATCAAGAGAAAAAAAGGAGAAGAGAAGTCGTCTGGATTATTATGGCAAGGTCATAGTTGATCTGGTAATGCCCTTTATCAAGCTTAACATTAACAACATTGTGACTTTATTGTTCCTGCGTCCAAAGAAAAATTCTTAGTTTTCAGAGGCTGACTGTGTTGGTTTTTCTTTGATCTCTTGATGGTTCTTGTTGATCATCGATTTGTAGGGTTGAAGTGCAGTCTTTGTAAAATATTTGAGGATCTCCCTAAAAAATTCTTACTAGTTTAGAAACTCTCGAACTTCTTTGTAACTTATGATATCATTTCGTATGAAGTATTTGAAATCTTCTAAAAAATTCTTACCCAGTCTAGAATGCAATATACTTGAGTCCTCTCTGGCGTAGCATAACTTGAAATTTTAGGACTTCTCAAAATTATACACTGATTTAGCTTCAACAACGTTTGATGTTTAACTTTGTAGCAAATGTCAAGTTATTATGAAATTTTTGAGACCTTAAAATTTTTGCCCTGCTACACGCTTCAATGTTATCTCCATGTAACATGAAAAAAGATTCTCTTGATAAAATTTTAAGATCCTCTAAAAAATTTGTCCTTGATTCTATGAAAACCTTATGAAGAATATGATCAAGCTAGTGGAATGTCCACTTATTCTACTGAGGTAGGAATCATATCAAATGTAGTTCCACCAATAGATGGAAAAATAGATTTTCTAAAGAATTGACCGAAGTTGATATATGCTGCCTATATATTCCATTCATGGAAATTTAAGTCCAATGTAGTTCGTATTATAAATAAATCAAATCATAAAGTGCGATTACAACAAAATAACTACAAGAAAGTATGATTACAAGAAAATAAAACTATATCTTCAAAATGCAAGATAGAAAGACGCTGGAAGTGTGCCTTTGAGAAAATTTCATTCTTTTTTGTTATTGATGGTGCCAATGATTACTTTACTTTTACTTTTTGTGAAGCGAGCAAGTTTGATTACCAACATAAATCAGTCTCTCTTTAAAAAGAAAGAAAAACACTCATGAAGGTAAAAGTATTAGTTCATGAATTGTAATAATTGATCAATGTAATATATGAGACAAATCAAGCAAATATAGATAAAGAAAAATAGTGAAACACTTTATCACATAAATAATTTTTAATGCGTCCTAGCATAAATGGGATCTTTCAAGCCAAAGGTAAGCCTAACGTTTAAAGGATATATATGCTGTTTGTAAGATGTTCCATTGCCCCCAAAATATTATTCAAACTTCATTAATAAATTAAATGGGGATACAAAATAAGGAAAAATGGAAATACATGATATCAGTCTCACGCTGGGGAGCAAATCTAAACTAAGCCTCCTCGATAGACCTTCGATCTTTGAACTTCTTGAAACGTCTACATATCCACTGATGAACACCTTCTTTTGATTAAACAAAATTATCTAAATAAAACCCTTAAACTCAAGGGACAATGGTTCGTACAATCCGGCGTTATATCCTTCAATTTAACACATAAAAGATGATCGCCTGTTATGACTTGCGGTTAAATAAACGTAAGGCAGGTTTTCTAATGGGGCCAATACCCCTCAGGTATTGAGTCGTCCAAAGCTCATGCCTAAATAGGATTTTGATTCTATCCTAGGTTTCTAGAATGGACTTCGATCAAGTTCCCAAGTAGACGACTTGGGTCTGAATATACGAATAGCCATCAGGCGCCTAACATGTTAATAAACCATCATATTCCCAACACTTTATTTGAAATTGAACATTAGGGTTCAAGACATCCATGAAATTCCAAACAATTTATATATTTTAAATGGGAAACATGTCATGAAATGCAACAGTTTAATTTCGTAGAATTTAAACACATAAGAACATAAACAGTTCAAACATTACAATAGTTAGTCAAAGAAGCTAATTCAAATATTTGGTTAAAACCTAGTTAAAGTCTCAACAGAGTCACCATTTCTGTTTTTCCCCTTTTTGATTCAAAGGATTGGAAAATATTATTTTTGACTTTTTAAACTATTTCAAAACTTTAAAGAAAATTTTAAAATAATTTAAGAAATTACAGAGTCACCAGTTAATTTTTGAGAAAATATCAAGAAAAACTAAAAATATTACTTAAAAGATTCAAAATAGAAAAAATCTTTTAGTAAGTGGTTCCTATTAATACTCTTGGAAGGTTGTTAAGGCACAAAGAGAATCCGCTAACTTGCGGTTATCCAGACTATTTGAAACAACTTTTTTGACTAACTTTAAAATGACAAATAATTTTAAAAAGGAATCGATTAAGGAAAATTTTGTTTCCAATATTTGTGCAAAAAGATTTTGATGACTTACCAGGAATTTTTAACTTAGTTTAAGAAAACAAAAATTAATTAGCACTTAAAAGGGAAAGAAGAGACTAAAAGACTTAGGCCATTAGGCCTAAATCCATAAATCCTGTCCTAAGCTAATTTGTGCTTTTCGCCCATCTTCACTTGTCCTAATCAAAATACTTGGGCTTTTGGCCTATAACCTCCCTTAAACTATCTTTTTGGACTTTTGAGACCAAAATCTACTTCACCTGTATTAAATTACAACTTTGGCTTCGAGGCCCAAATAAATAATAAAACAATAATAAAAAATAAGACTTTTCAAGTCTCTTATTGGCCTTATCAATTGGTTTTGACCCATTTTCATCCTTCTTCCATTTTCTTGCACCTACACGCCATATAGCCGACTTTGATTTAAACTTTGGACTTGACTCAAAGAGGTGGGCCTTACTGGCCCATTACGAAATACAAGTGGAAAGGAGTCCATTTGAACTTTTTTCGGAGAATCAAAATGGTACTTCAAGATTTCTTTGGAGTCTTGATCACCGCCGAAAAGCAATCTTTCGAGAACCCTGATTAGCTCACCGCTTGAAAAAATATTACTAAAATAATTTAACTTTTTGCTCAAAAGTTTTTTCCACTCTTTGAGACTTGCTTTCTACCAAAATGGTGGCAGTATTTATAGAAAAGGATGGAGATTAAATTCTTTTCATCTACCAATATGAGAGAAAGAATTTAGGGGTGTTTTGGAAATTTTAAATTGAGGAAAAAGTTTGTTGGAGGATAAGATGGGGTAGAATTGTACAATCTAGTACAAATTTTGAATTTCAAAAATGGAAAAAGGACAAGGTTGAGGGGGAATTGTTAATCTAGTACAAAATTGAAATTCAAAATTTGAATTTCAAAAATGAAAAAAGAACAAGGTTGAGGTAAAATTGTAAAATCTAGTACAAAATTTTCAATTTTAGAATTTGAATTTCAAAAATGAAAAAAGAATAAGATTGAGGTGGAATTGTACAATTAGCATAAATTTTAAAATTTAAATGGAAAAGAAGATAATGTTGAGGTGAAATTGTACAATTTATTGCAAATTTTGAATTTCAAAAATGAAAAAAGAATAAGGTTGAGGTAGAATTGTACAATTTAGTTCAAATTTTGAAATTAAATGGAAAAGAGGATAATGTTGAGTAGATTTAGGTCATTTTTTTTTGAGATTTTGGGGTTATTTAAAATATAACCCCAATTGGGATTTAAAATTTAGCCAAATTTTTAAAATTTTGACCAAATTAAAAATCAATTGGCGGATTATCATTCAATTATGACAAATTTGATTTAAATTATGGCCAAATCTAATAGATTGGCTAAAGTAAATTAAAATTTGATATGAATTAATACTTTCTTTAATCCTGAACTTCTTGATTTAATAAAAATCAAACAAATATTTTTTCAAAAAATTTATTTTCAAGAACAAATTACATTTAAATCAAGATTCTTTAATCATTTGAATTTATTTTCAAGATAAACTTTGATTAAAATTTGATATTCTGTAAACTAAATATTTAAGTAACAAAATTATATAATTTCGTATAATTGAATACGATAATATATAATTGCTACTTAAATGAAAAAATTATCCATCTAAATATTTTGAAAAACTTTTTATTCAGATAAAATAAATATTATAATTTTATTTAAAATCAAATAAACTCAGAATTAAACTTAGTTGTGGAGGACAAAAATTAGGTGTCAACAATATATATGAAGTCTATAAATAAAATAATTATGTATTCACAAACTCATAAAAAACATTAATATAATGATTTTAACAAGTTATAACTATTTTATATAATTTAAATCATAATCACGTTACCTTATAGAATATCGAGTTAGTTGTGTTCGTTTGATACTTGTTAATTTTCCTGACAAATCTTCTTCCACATATTTTTTTTGCAATTTAAAAATATCTAATTAGATAACTACGAAGATTTAATAATTACGAAGAATTATCAATAATATATGTTAAATGTGCCACAAAATTCAGTCAAATATACCGTAAAAAATATGATACTATATATAAGCAAGGATACTCAACAGACTTCATCAAAATACTCACAAAAAGTTAAAGAGTTTTGTATGTTACACACGTACAATGAAGATGCTGTTATTGACTTTTCAACTAGCACATTTTCATTTTCTTTTTCACTCCCCACCTCTTATAATTGGTATGTTGTGAAACCATCTTTTTTTTTTTTTTTTAGTAAGATGCAATTTTTCAAAGAATTTTCGCTTGTCTTGTGATGATGAACATGCTAAATAAAAAGTTAGAATTAATGAGTTGTTAAAAAAAAATAGAAAAATATTTTTTATAAAACAACCTGAGTCTCCTCAAGAAACAACCTCCTTTTTATTTCCATAGGTAGCTTTATGGTGTGCGCTACTTTACTCTTTCTGCACCATACTTGTGAGATTTCATTAGATATGTTGTTGTTGTGATCATGTTAGTTTGTATAATATAGAATCACCTGCTTCTCTTTTGATATATGCTAATTTTCTTATTAAACTGATTACTTCATCACAAATAGTTTTTTTTCTTTAAATACTCAGTTATATGACAATAATTATGTGAATTTATCACAAGATACGATTAACCTTCAATAACATTATATTAATTATGTAGCTAAAAAAATGTGACACTAATTATATTAATTTGATAAAATCAGGTATTATTATTTTGTTTTGAGTTTGGGATCGGGCTTAGCACGAGCTATATGAAACTAGTATATATATATATATATATATATATATATATAAGCATATAAAAAAAATTATAACACACCAAAAAATTACATAAGATGGCGTTCATACGGGAAAAATGTGCAAAAAATACCTGTATTTAAGCGACATTTGCAGCTATGCATCTTGAACTTTGCGGGGGTCCTATGACACCCCAGACTATTTTTTACTATATTTAACTGGCATATATTTGCCCCTTATCAAATATTTTTTTCTCACACGCTCAATGTGCGTGCAATATACGCAGTGGTTCAAGTCTCAAATATATGCCACTTAAATACGATAAAAAATAGTCTAGGGGGTCATAGGACCCCCGCAAAGTTCAGGATGCGTAACTGCAAATTTGGCCAAAGTATAAGTATTTTTCGCACCTTTTTCCCGCGTCCATAGTGGGTGGCTTTGAATTTTTGTCCCCCATAAGAAAAGTCTTTAAAGACTAACTTTCCTTCCTTTTAATGTATTAAATAAGACATTTTTGCCCCTGTACTCCTTAAATATTTTTAGACTTTCCATGCTCATTTGTCTTTCAACTTCTATTTTTATTTCTTTTTTTACATTTTTATTTTTTTAATTTCTATTTCTTTTTTCTTGTTTTAATTCATTTGTCTCATTCTTTACTTTTCTTTGTTTTTTCAAACATTATCTATTTCTTTCCCTTTTTTCTTTTATTAGTTTATTTGTTTCAACTTTTATTTTTCTTTCTTTTTTGTTTTTTATTATTTCTCTTTTTCTTTTAATTAAAATTTATTTTTAATTTTTTCATGACCACTTTTATAGGATACACCTTTAACAAACCCCGTTCACAAACCTTGAACGACATGTCCCTTACCTTACAGTCTGGATATTTTTTTGTCTACCTTGGGATGCCAGTATTTTGGCTTGGATGAATCTTACCTTTTCGTAATCCTTCTTCACTAAGTCAATGTCACAAACCGAACTAGGACCTGGCCATGACGGATATTTCAAGTTCGGCGAGGACCGAAGACCACCCCGATTTCCTAGTCAATAGAACACATCACACACTAACATGGACTGAAGTCCGAACATATAACAAGATAAAGTAACATAAGTTTAGAAATTCTAAGTTATATCAATAACCACTAATAGATATCGATAACCAATACCAACTACCAATACACCACCCAATTCCATAGTACCCGCAAAGCCTCTAACAAAATCAAATACCAAAAAGTATCGGGACATGCCCCCGACCATAGCCAAAAATAAGTCTGAAAAAAAGTCTAGGACATAAGAAACCAAGATATAAAATAAGGTCTTCCGAAGGATGGAAGCTGACCATGTTAAGTCAACTCATGAACTATCCATAAATAGCTGATCACTACACAGAAAAAGTAGAAGAAGTTCCAGCGCTTACATTGCATGGGGATACAACTTCCGGAGATGGTTAGCGGTTAGAGTGCTAGCTTGTACCTCAGGGACAGGGGATAAAATTATGCCATGAGTAACAATTATAAACCATTCCAAAATCCAATGCACATAATCATATGAAAATACATGTATACATAATATCACATGCCAGAGTAGGGAACAAGGCTTAATATGAACTTTGAAAACCGTAGCCTAGATTGTGTAGCATAACCATCATGATAAAGTCAACTACGGGCTATATGGCTCAGCTCTCCCCCAGCCGAAGGCCCTCCTCTGTGTGTAGCTGCACAGACCAGAGGATAATTATATGTCATATGACTTATGGAGGGACTCAAACCTCCCAGTATAAATCAAAGGTGACTTAAGAACTAATTTATATAACTGGGGGACACGAACCTCCCAATCATATAATATAAGGGGGAATCAAATCCCCAGTCATTTAGACCCCTCACCAGCTAGCGCGGTTCCTAGTATTAGTCCCTCGAGACCTCCATATTTATGGCTTGATTATACAACCCTCTTTAAAGATCAATTAAAATATTTAATGCACATTCCCAGTTTATTGAACCAATTAAGCATTACGGCATCCCGTTGGTATCATCATACGAGCCCCACTTTCAAGTTCACGATCATGCGATAATGCATTAACCATGACACGGGGAAATTTACAACCCCTTAGGTTTAATTAAACATTCACACATGGAATCCACATACCCCAAGGTTCAATAAAATCGTACCATGGTTCATTAACCTTTTATGCCAATGCATTAGTTCAACAGAGCAAGTCAAATCATGTGACAAAGCCATTTATTAGGTTGAGGGCACACAATTTCCAATTCCACAAGTCAAGGAAAAACTATTAAATTTGGGGAGAACAACCCCTTTACTCATCAACCAAACCCATGCACTCCACAAGTTTCAAAACCATTACTAAAGAACGAATGATACATAAGAAATCATGGGAAATCAATTATATGACCAATCATTTCAAAAGCCCTTAACCACATCAAAACTTTAATTCAAATCCACAAAATTAACCATGTACATTCATGCATTGAACAAAAGCAAACTAAGGGTAGAGTCACATGCCTGAAATACCCAAGATTATGGAGAGAATTCAACCCTCAAAGCTCTACTTGACCCACTTCCTGGAAACCCTAAGTAAGGATGCTTGAGAGACTTGAGAGAAAAGAAAGAATGTTTAGAGTGTATTATGGATGAAACATAGGGTCCCAAGCATGTTTATAAATCGTGGGTTATTATTGAGATGAGAGGGAAATGTCTAAAATACCCTCATTAAAAAGGCTAAAAAATAAATCGTCAGTTGTTACAGGTAACTTTACGACTCGTAGGGTGACCTTACAGTTTGTTCCTTCGATCGTAGTTTGGACAGTGTTCTGAAACCCCAACGTTGGTCTGTTATGGAGGGACCTTACGACTCGTAATGAGTCTATATGACTCGTTACATCCTAGTTGTACTCAGGGAATAATACTTTGGGCATCAAATTGGTTTCCTTAGGAAAAGTACTATAAGAGTCGTTTAAAGTCGCTACGACTCATAATATGGTAGTCGTTGCCATATAAAAAAACCTGAGGTAATACACTGGTTACATTATGAGTGGACATAATGACTCATCGTAAATATTTATGACTCGGGGTCTTAAGTCATAATCAGGATAGCAACCTATGCACCATTTACTGGACACCTTACGACTACAGTTATATGACCCATCAACACATCCTACGACTCATAGGGTGAGTCATAGTAAGGACAATGAGGATTAAATTATAGAAATTTTGAAGGACCAAAGATCCGAGATGTTATATTCTCTCCCTCTAGTATCATTCATCCTCTAATGATGGGTCTAGGCATGCATTAGCATGATTTAACATAAAAATACTCCTACACTTACCTTTAACAAAGACAGAAAACAAAGACGTTAGGGAATACACATACCTCAAGCACGATTATCTGAAGCGGGGAACAGGTACGGATACTTGGACTTCATGTTATCTTTGGCTTCCCAATTATCTTTCCTAACCTTTTGGTTCCTCGAAAGAACCTTTACCGAAGCCACATCCTTAGTCTGCAATTGTCGAACTTGCCGATCCAAAATCTCAATCGGGACTTCCTCATAAGATAAGGAATCCAAAATGCCCACATTTTCCAAAGGAACAATCGATGAAGGATCTCCCACGTATTTTCTCAATATCAAAATATGAAACACCGAGTGGATAGAGACCAAACTAGAAGCTAATTCCAACTCTTATACAATATTACCAACCCTCCTCAAAACCAAGTACAGACCAACATAACGAGGACTGAGCTTCTCTTTCTTTTTGAACCACATCACTCCTTTCATGGAGACACCTTCAAGAACACCAAATTACCAACATCAAATTCTAACTCCCTTAGCCTCACATCCACATAGGACTTTTGGCAACTTTGGGTGGTCTTAAGACTATCTCAAAACATCTTTCCCTTCTCTATAGCTTGATGAACCAAATCGGGACTAAATAATTAAGCCTTACAAACTTCAAACCACCCACTAGGAAAATAACACCTCCTACCATACAACACCTCAAAAGGATCTATGTCGATACTAGAGTGATAGATGTTGTTATATGTAAACTCTATGAGAGGCAGATGATCAACTCAACTACCATTGAAATCTATTACATAATCCCGATAAATATCTTCCATCGGTACCCTCGGGTAGGGTCAAAATTAGAGCCAAAGTCAATTTATTTTTCAACTTCTCAAAACTACCTTCACAAGCATCCGACCACAAGAACTTCACCTTCTTCTAAGTCAACCTAGTCAACAAAGCCACGATAGATGAGAAATTCTCCAAAAATCTTCTATAGTAATCGGTTAAACCCAAGAAGCTTTGAATATCGGTTGGGGTCGTGGGTCTAAAACATTTCTTAATCACCACAACTTTCTGCTGATCTACCATGATCCCTTCACTAGAAACAACATAATCTAGGAAAGTAACAGCATTCAACCAGAACTCGCACTTTAAAAACTTAGCATACATACACTGATCCTTTAAGATCTACAACACAATATGGAGGTGGTCAGTATGTCCCACCACACTATTTGAATAAACTAGAATATCATCAATAAAAACAATGATGAACAAATCCAAAAACTAATGGAATAATTAATTAATGAGATCCATAAATGCCACCAGGGCACTAGTCAAACCAAAAGATATGACTAAGAACTTAAAATGACCAAAACGGGTATGGAAATTAATCTTAAGTATGTACACTTCCCTAATCTTTAACTAATGATACCTAGGCATAAGATCAATCTTAGAGAAATACTTAACACCCTGAAGTTGGTCAAACATATCATCGATCCTAGAAAGAGGATACTTATTCTCCATTATAACCTTATTCAATTGGCAGTAAGCAATACCATTCTAAGGGAACCTTACTTTTTATGCATGAACAATATAGGTACGCCATATGGAGACATACTATGATAGATAAAACCCTTATCAAGGAGATATTTCAACAGCTCCTTAAGCTTATTTAATTCAGCTGGAGCTATTCTATAGGGACGGATAGAGATAAGATGAGTGTCTGATAGAAAATCAATCGCAAAGTCAATTTTCCCATCGAGAGAAAACCAGAAAGATCATTAGGGAAAACATCAAGGAAATTGCTAACCACAGGTATGGATTGCAGTAAAAGACTCTCCAAGTTAGAATCCTTAACCCAAACAAATGATAAAGAAACCCTTTTGAAATTAATTTTTGAGCTCTAAGATATGATATGAACCTCTTCTTAGGAACTAAGGAACTCCCTTTATACTCAATAATTGGCTCATTTAGAAATTTAAAAATGACCTAACGGGTTCGATAGTTCAAAGAGGCATAACAAGAGTACAACTATTCCATTCCCATGAAGACATCCAAATCTACCATGTACAACTCTATCAAGTCTACCAGAGTTTCTCTATCACCAAAAGATACCACATAACCCCTATGTACTTTTCTAGTAACCACAGAGTTACCCATCGGGGTGGAATATAAAAGAGGTCTGAAATATACTTAGGATCAAAACCAAAATGCACAACCTCAAATGGGGTCACATAAGAGAGGGTAGACCAGGGATCAAGCAAATAATAAACATCAGGTAAGAAAAGCTTAAGTAAACTACCAATAATATCAGGGGATACCTTATAATCCTGGTGGGTGGCAAGAGCTTACAGATGGTTCCAAATTGTGTCAATGCCAAAAGTGGCACCCTTTGATACAAAAGTTACTAAAGTGGCAATAAGAACCTTATTGTCCAGAAGCAACCTTAGAAGGACAATCCCGTTGCAAATGACTAATCTAATAATAGTTAAAGCATCGCTTCCTCACTTTTTTACACTGACCATAGTGCAACTGACCACAAAATCTGCAAAGAGGATTTGATAGCACTGATTGGGCCCCACTAACCTAATATTAGGCACTCTGTGCACTAGAACCATCACCACTCTAAAAACGTCGATCACTGGATGACCTTGGGTATAGAAAACTAGTTGTTTAATAAGAGTTAGGACTCCATAAATTCTTCTTCTGAAACCATTTCCCACCATATCAACCATCTACTATTGGCTTCTGCCCTGCTCTGAATGTCTAATCTCTTAATCTATCTTTCCCCTATCTTAGCTTGCTTTTTTTCCTCTTCGACTTATTTTATATACATTATAAGTCTAGATGTCCATATCTTTATTCAATAAGGCAAGCTTCCTCTCTAAAATCAAATCATAAGAAAACCCAAAAGCAAATTTCCTCATTCTAGTGCTCATGCTAGACACTAACCTAGAAGCATATCTTGACAACTAATGGTATTTCAAGACATACTCCTATACCGTCATTTGGCCTTGTTTTAGATTCACAAACTCCTCAGCTTTTGCCTCTCTCAATTCCTGAGGAAAGAAGCAATCAAGAAAGGCACCCAAAAAATCATCCCATAAAGCTGACTCAGCATTATCACCCCTAGAATGATCTTACTCCTCATACCACTAATATGTTACATCCTCTTACTGATAAGAAACGAAATCCACACCCTCTATTTCAATAGTATGGATCACTCAAAAGATCTTTTCTATTACTTCTATGAACCTAGGCTCTGATACCAACTTTATGATGACCTAAATTAGGGCTTGGCCATGACGGGCATGTCAAGTCCACCGAGGACTGAAGACTGCCCCTATTTCTTAGTCCACAAGATATATAACATACTAATATAGACTGAAGTCCAAACATATAAAAAGATAGAGTAACATAAGTTCAAAGATTCTAAGTTATATCAATAACCACTAACTATAACGCCCCAAAATCTAATCCCGAGATGTCACATGGTGCTTATGACTAGAGTAGCCTTAAGCTAACCCCATCTGCCTTCTACTCAATCTGAATCTCATAATAATAGAAATATAGACATAAAAGTCATACTAAATACAGGAAAATTGTCTGAGATAGCTAAGAATAATCTGAATATAATATCTAAAAATCAATATTGTAAGTCTGAATAATATCTAACAATCTAACAAGCCACTCTTACTCATAACTAGAGAGTCATTGGGATAAACCCCCAACTAACTCGAACTGTCTGAAAAGAATACTGAATTATATAAACCAATAAGCTGCAAAATCTGAATGACTAAGTCCCCAAACTATGAGAACTCACCAACTGTCGAATATAGATGTAGATGCTCGAACTACTCACGCTGCTGATACTGAGCATATAAACCTATATTATGAGATAATGTAGCACATAGACGTATATGTGGATCAGTACTTTGAGGATGTACTGAGTATATGAGGGTGAAATGCATAAGTAAAACATCATCTCATTATCATAATTTGTAAAACAATGCATGCTAAATGTAAATTAATCATATAAGCTGGAATATATGAAATACTAAAATCTATAATCATGAATAGCAAATCATACTTTGTAAATCTAGTGAGTCATAACATTTAGTTCTAAAAGATATATTAATGTTCTTTCTGTAAATCATACTATCTAAGTGTAAAAAGAGCTCACTTCTATATCTAAAATCTAAAAGCTAAAATTCATAACTATTATCTTTCTGTAAAGCATAATCTAAATAAAGTTGTGAGCCTTTACACTTAGTTTTCTAAATGCTTTTTTGTTAAGATTATTCTGTTCTAAAATCTATAGTTTGTAGGGAGGTTCTTCTAACTATCATAAACCATGGAGCTAACATGGAGTCTAACATCTCATTCCCCTATGGGAAAAACCTCACGATAGGGAGAGGTGTCATACTCTTGCTAAGGAGTATAACCTGAGCTAAGTGATCACATCTGTAACTGTCAGCCATATTTGAATGAAAATAATCTCATAATCTGTACCTACATTGCCTACGTAGTTCTGTGAAAGATAAGGCATGCTGATCCCACACTTCCCGCTCAGTGCTAAATACTACTCCCTTTTATCTATATGCTCATTCTATTGGAAATCCACTTTAAAATCTAGAATAATGGTTTATTATGAAACCAATTATGCTTTTATCTAAGTCATTCTATAAGTAAAGTTGATCGGAATTTTGTAATCTGAAATAAATCTATAAAGTGGATTCTAAAACTTATCTAAGGATCAAAAGATCTAAACTTGATTGAAAAGCTATACATAATCTGATCAAGCAAAGAAGGCGGGGACCTCGGGCCTTCGCAAAGTCAACCGCTTTTGGGGGCGGGAGTGCTTGGTCGCTGGGGGTTCCTTTTCCTCAACCAATTCTGTTGTGTCAGCCTTGGTCTAACATTTTGTTATGAGCTGGCTGGACAAAGATGGATTAAAGGTCAGATAGATTTGAGTAGAAAAAAACTCGACCCTTACCAATCCCAATGAGAGAGCGGTCTTTGGAAGCTGAAATGCGACGTTTAAAACCCCTCGTGTTAATAGAACCCTCGATTCAACATGGCATGCGATAGGGAAAAAACCATCTTAGTTAATTTATTCCTACTCGGACCCACTGTACTTCCTTTGACTACTCCCGAGATATAGTGGAAAGATTTTTTTATGGTGGAGAGTGGGGAGTGAAAAGACCAATGCAGCAGAGAAGGACTGCATGAATCGGAATCCACTTATTAAGACAGACGACCAAGAAAGAATCTTAAAGGCTTAATCCTATTCCGGTTCCCATGCCTTATATCTTTCTTCTGCAATGATTCCATTCTGGGATTCCGCGCTTTGAAAAGTCTTTTTTGATGCGTCTGTAATTTTGTGGGGACCTCCCTAGAAATAGCAATCCCTAAAAGATTGAGAAAGATTCAACCAATTTGAACCGCTCACATCACAATAGTAGAGGTTAGCGAAAAAAAAGAGAAGAGAGAAAGGAAAGGCTTCGGCTGATGTAGATTCGGCAAATGATTACTCTTCTTCAGGTGCATCATAGAAACATAGATAGGGTCAACGACGGAACGAAGAACAAAGCTTTACGACAGCTTTTTTGTAGACGTTCACTTGCATCACATACATAAGTTCTCTCTGAACCACGCAATAAGGTCACCCACCAATTCCGTGCTCTTCTAATTGCTTAGAAGTAGAAGTGGAAGTCAGAGGGCCCATACTACCTGCCTAACCCTTCGCTCTGAGGGACCATAGATCTGAAAGTGCCTTCTAAACCACCCCATTCATCCAAAAGAGAAGGGAAGGGGCCTATGTATTTGCATGACCCCGGCAGATTTCACTCTTCGTCTTTTGCTTGTCATTAGATTGGTTTCCGTCTTATTAGCGTCTAGGCCAAAAAATGTGTGGATAAGGTCCTTCATACGAAGGCATCATAACATATACATAGGATGATTAAAGC
The DNA here is from genome assembly GCF_002878395.1 of Capsicum annuum. NCBI lineage: Eukaryota > Viridiplantae > Streptophyta > Magnoliopsida > Solanales > Solanaceae > Capsicum > Capsicum annuum. The sequence continues at coordinate 23,679,701 of NC_061118.1, read as the reverse complement.
ATCATCATTCTTAAAATTTCAACATATAACTTGGGCTTAATAATCCATTAATCAAATTCATGTCAAAACATCATAATAATCATTCTTGATAATGAAAACAAAGACAATTCATCTCAAAATCTAGAAATTTCTGCAATAGGCATGAAAATATGAAAATAAAAATACAATTCATCTTCAAAATCTCTCAAAAACTCATAATCTTGCAAATAGCAATAATGGGTATGAACCGTAATTCAATACTCATGTATATTCATTCAAAATCATATGAATTTGTAATTAAAACTTGATTTTGTGCACAAGGATGGAAGAGGATCCTTGTTTATAAACCCCACATACCTTGTTGATGAATTTGAATGTAAAAGTTTGATTCTTGACTCTCTAATGGTGTTCTTGAAGCTTCCTCATGAAGTTCTTGAACTCAAAACTTTGGATTATAAGATTTCTTGGAGAAGGAGTTATGAAAGTTGTTCTTGAATCTTAAAGCTAGGGTTTTGTTATTAGAGATGAAAAATTGACTCAATTACCCCTTTGGATGCTGATTTTATTTACTGAAAAATGTGCCCAGCGACGCACAGACTAATGGATCGCATCGATGGTATTAATGCGATGATCGATGCACCGCGTCGAGTTTGCATTGGTTCACTGGAATTTGCATTGAAAGTTGGAAAAAAATATCCATCAACATGATGGGAAATGCGATGCATATAGATTGCGTCAAGCCACTATTTTACTCACTCAAATATGATTCAAACGAGGTTTAAAAAATCCAAATCTCACGTAAAGTGACCTATTGACACACCTGATCATGATTCAATCCAAAAATTGATATTTTAAGGTAATAATGGTCGTAAATAAGATCGTCAAATTATGAAAGCTAAAATAATTCTAAGTATAAACACTTAGCTGAAATTTCTAAGTCTGGGACCTTTTTTCATGCTCTAAAGGACTGAGCTAAGCTAGGATTTTTGTGGGGTCTTACACCAACCTGTATCGATAACCAATACCAACTACCAATACAACACCCAAGTCCATAGTACCCACAAAGTCTCTAACAAAACTAAACACCAATAAAGTATCAGCACATGCCCCCGATAATAACAATAAACAAGTCTGAAATAAAGTCTACGACATAAGAAACCAAAACATAAAATAAAGTCTTTCGAAGGATGGAAACTCACCACTTTAAGTCAACTCACAAACTATCCATGAACACCTGATCACTGTACAGTTTAAGTATAAGAAGTTTTGATGTCTGCATCTCGTGAGGATATAGCATCCAGAGATAGTTAATGGTCAGAACGCTAGAATGTAACTCAGTGATAAAGGATAAAATAATGACATGAGTAGCTATTCAAAACCAGTCCAAAATCCAATGCACATTATCATATGTAAATACATGTATACATAATATCATATGCTGGGGTAGGGAACAAGGCTTAATTTGAAATTTGAAAACCTTAGCCTAGATTGTGTAGCATAACCATCATAATAAAGGCCCCCAGTGCATGTAGCCACACAAACCTAAGGATAATCATATATCATATGCCTTGTGGGGGACTCAAACCTCCCCGCATAAATCAAAGATGAGTTAAGCACGAATTTATATAACATGGGGGACTTGAACCTCTTAATCATATAATATAAAGGGACTCAAACCTCCAAGTCATTTAGACCTCTGTGCTGGCTTGCGAGGTTCTCGGTGTTGGTCCCTCAGGACCTCCACTTTCACGACCCAGCTACACAACCCTCTTTAAAGTTTAATTAAATATTTAATGCACATTCCCAGTTAATTGAACCAATTAAGAATTAAGGCATCCCATTAGTATCGTCATACCAACCCCATTTGCAAGCTCATGATCATGCCATCATTTATTAACCATCACATGGGGAAATGTATTACCCCTTAGGTTAAATTAAACATTCACATGGGGAATCCGTATACCCCAAGTTCTAATAAAATCATACCATGATTCATTAACCTTTTATACCAATACATCAGTTAAAGAGATCAAGTTAAATTATGTGAAAAAGCCATTTATTATCAATTTCACCATTAGGTAGAGGGAACATAATTTCTAAAGCCACAAATCTAGGAAAAATTATTAAATTTGGGGGAAACACAACCCCTTTATTCATCAATCAAACCCATTCACCTCAAAAATTTTAAATCCATTAATAAAGCATGAATAATGCATAAGAAATCATGAGAAATCAATTATATAAACAATCAAGTCTAAAGCCCTTAACCACATCAAAACCTTATTCAAATCCACAAAATTAACTATGTAAATTTATGCATTTAATAAAAACAAATTAAGGAAAGAGTCACTTACCTGAAATACCTAATATAACAGAGAGGATTCAACCCTTAAAGCTCTACTTGACCTACTTTTTAGAAACCCTAAGTATATATACTTTAGATACTTGAGAGAGAATAAAAAAGTTTGGAGTGTATTATGGATGAAAAATATGGTCCCAAGTATGTTTATAAGTCTTGGGTTATTATTGGTATAAGAGGGAAATGTTTAAAATACCTTTATTAGAAAGGCTAGAAAATAAACCGTCAATCATTATGGGTGGCCTTATGACTCATAGGGTCACCCTATGACTCGTTTCCCCCAATCACATCTTGGATAATGTCTAAAACCCCCAATACTAGTCTGGTTAGGAGGGACATTATGACTCGTAATAAGTCCATACAACTTATTATGTCCTTGTCATACTCAGAAAAGAATACTTTAGGCATCACACTGGTTTCTTTATGAAAAGGACTATACGAGTCATTTAGAGTCCTTACGACTCATAACATAGTAGTCGTAGTCACATAAAAAACTTAGGGTAATAGAATGGTTAAACTATGAGTGAACATAATGACTGTTATGGCTTTACAACTCGAGGCCTCAAGTCATAGTTAGGACAAAAAATCAAGCACCATTCAATGAACACCTTAAGACTAGGTTCATATGACCTATCAAGACACCGTACGACTCATACGGTGAGTCGTAGTTAGGACAGTGAGAATAAAATTTAAAAAATTTTCAAGGACCAAAAATTCGGGAAGTTACAGTCAATTCCCAAAGGCTTAACATCACTATTCTCAAACCACTCTATGGGTGATCTATATCACCTCCCATATAACGCCTTAAATAGGACCATATCTGTAATGAAACTTTAGGTTATTGTCCATGTTCTTCCTTATTTTCACTGATAGAGTTTCTCCATAGCTTCTCCAAGTCATTAGTGACTTTCTGGAATTGATAGTTTGGTTACCTTGCGATTTATTTGGTTTTTACAATCACTTTTCCAATTTAAAGTCTTCATTGGTTCTAATTGACCACCGAGCTAAAACTTTAGTAAAATGACCTTTAATAAGAAATCTGACTTTGCCAACATATTTGGAATGTCAAAATCTATGTGGTTACGAATATCATTTGCTCGAAACAAACTCCGGATGCATCTCGAGGAATTTGCCAAAACCTGGAACCAAGTTCCAAGCTTCAGTCATTGCCTGCCTTAGAGAGAGATACAAAGATCATAGTGGGTAAGGTGTAAATATGTGAGCCATGATCTCAGCCAAGTGGGGTGCATAATTACGCAACATAAGGCCTGGGCAAAACCTATTTAAATGCTATCTTGCCCAAAATTTTGGCTATTTGTGCCTCTCTCTTGAGCTTTAAAACCCTAATAGAGTGAAAAATCTTCAAAATGAGTCTTGTGGGTTGAGTAGGAGCTTGAATAACTTATGTAATCCATTTTTGCTACAAATCTAAGGTAAGATTCCTTGTAGTTTGGTATTAATTTCTTGATATCTAAATCCCAAACCCCTAAATCTTTGAGGCTCAATTGTAGCCATAAATATGATTGATTTACTCAAATTTATTTAGGGTTATTGGTCCTTATTGATATTTGGAGAATGGGTTAGTCTCAAAAAATTATTTTTGGAAAGTGGGACCCATTTGGGAGTTTGTGTCATTTTGGACCTATGGCATAATGGTGACATAATGGGTGTTTTCAATCTTGTAATGATGCTTAGATTATGTTGTTTATAGCTTGGCTCATGGAAGAAGTTTCAAGAAAACGAACGACAAAGCTTGTTGGTTCATGAGCAATTTGGACTCAAGGTAGGTTAGGCTTACTTGTAGTTAGATTGAGCTTAATTGTAGTATAATTATGATATCTTGTGAGATTGGGTGGGGCCTTATATTATAAATAGGTGAATGATGATACTTGGGATTAGTTAATCCTCGTAGGCTATTAACTTGTAAAATGTGATGCCTGACTATCGCCTAGAACCTTGGATAGTTCTACTTGTTGTCTCATAGATAGTATGAGAATACTTAGTTGATGTAGTAGCGGAGAATGATGTTGTTGACTAACCTTAAGAGTATGTTGACCTAGATATGACTAGTTATGAATTGGCCTTAGTGTTTGGGGTGACTTAGAAAGGATACATGAAGAAGATTTTCCCTTATAGGCCTAGTAAGGATTGATAAACCCTTATGGTATGATTTAGATAACCTAGCCTAATTCTAGGAAGAAGTTAGTCTTTTATAAGTGAACTTTGGCATTATTGCAATTTAGGAGTGGGACTTGACCTACCTTAAGCTTGAACTATGTAATTTCTTAGTGACCTAGATACTTGATGAACATCTAAGTTAAGTTATTGAGGTTATAATGGTTAAACATGATTGTCAATCATGCATGTGGTCGATGGTTGGATAATGTGTATACTTTATTGATTATCTTGTTGTCATTATATGGATAGCCTTGGAAAGACTTATAAATTGAACCTATGGTTATTGTATCTCTTGGCTTATCGATGAGTTCACAAGTGAACCTCTAATTTTGTTACCACTCTTTCTATGACCTAAGCATAATTATTAAGCTAATGTTTATGTGAAGGATTTTCCTTTTGGGTTAGTATTGTGAAAAATGGGAGTAAAAGAGGCATCTAGAGAGCATGCATTTGACTTATAATTGACTTGCTAATAAACATGTTAACTTGGAAAAGTGGTGATTGCGTATATCATTTAGATACTCATGCTCATGCATATACTTATATTATGTAGTGGTGATTAATATTAAAGTATGATGTTATGTGTTACCTTACATCATTTGTACTCTATCATTATGGTTTGTATATGCTTATTTATTTGACTACACATGTATGTGTATATCGTTGTCTTAGAGAATGTGTTAGTGTTATGATGATGCCCGATGAATCTGGAGGATATAATAATATTGTGATGATGCCCAGTGAATCTGAGGATATAATGATGTTATGATGATACCTAGTGAATTCAGAGGATATAATGATATTATGATGATGCTCAGTGAATATGGAGAATATAATTATATTATGATGATACCCGGTGAATTCAGAGGATATAATTATGTCATGATGATGCCTGGTGAATTTAAAGGATATAATTATGTTATGATAAAGCATGGTGAATCTAGAGGATATAATGATGTTATGATGATGCCCGGTGAATCCAGAAGAAGATGATGCCCAGTGAATCCAAAAGAGGTAAAGATGCTATAATGACGGTATATGTTGTGAGTATATATGAATACATGAATGCTTGTGAGGTTACGCCATGTGTGGCTAAACCCATTTGTGTACTTGGGACATAATTTCTTCCTTGGTAAATTGTTATCCATTCTTTGTCATTAATCACTAGATAAGAAGTGTGACTAGAAGTAAATTATGCTGACTATTGGTTTAAGGCTAATTTATATGCGTTATCTTGGTAGAACCAAGCTCACCTAGTAAATCTACTTGACTTGGATAAATGGTTACATTATGGAATTTTTCCTAGTAAAGTGGCATATACAATAACTAGTTATCTCTAATAAATGACAATGACTTGTAGGCTAGAAGCCTAGCAAACTAGTTGGTGGACTTTACTTAGCTAGAATATGGAAACTAATCCTTAAGATTGTGACATGCTCAATGATAATAGACCTAGTATTGTATGATGAGTGGTTAAGTTGAGATCTAGTATGTGATTCCGTGGTGGCTTAATTAATGACTTATATAATTAGGAGGCTAACTAGAAGATAGCTTTGTGATGGGTGAATAAATAATAGTGTTGGTAACTTGTAGCTTTTCCTTATTTGATTACTAGTAAACTATTAGACTTGCAAACTAGTGGCTCATGGGAATAGATGCTAACTAATATAGACTAGGCATGGAGTTAATAATGAGTTAGAGATTAAATAACTATAACCATGTGATGGTGATATCAACTTTGTTATGTCAAATTGTGGTATTGATGATGGTTGTAGACCTCGGTAAGAGTCCATGGTGGGAATGTACAACTCGTAGCTTTGGTGAGTTTCTTGTGTAGTTTTTCCTTGATATGTTGATGAATTGATCTTTTGGTGTACTCTTTGGTGGTATGGGATGCCGTGATGAGTTCTTTGGTTATTTTACTTGAGTGTACTTCCTAGTGATATGGGATATTGTGGTAAGTTCTTTTGCTTTATACTCTAATGATAGTAGTTGTGTTGATTATGGTAATTACATAATTGTTATTGTATATATGTGGCTTTACACTTCCAAATTGATTACTCATGTTGTATGAAAGTTATGGTATATATGGATATGGAATATCGTACTATTGTTATAGTTGATTAGTTATCCTATACAGTCATATCATAGAAGATTCAGGTTTAATTCTGTACCTTGACTTTAAGTTATTGTCTTACTCTATATTGTCTCTATATTATAATTTAGCTCAGTCGGCCGATGATACCTACTGAGTACCCATGTTTTGTTACTTATACTACACTTCTGTACCTTTATGGCACAGACCCAAGGGTTGTTTATATCATTTGGCCCAAGTTAAAGATTCTAACTCAGAAGAGCATTCTCTAGAATTCATTCTCGTGGTTAATGAGTTTCTCGAGATGTTTCCCAATGATTTTCCTAGAGTTTCTACAAATAGAAAAACTGATTGTTTGATTGATCTTGTTCCAGACACTCGTCCACTTTCTATCCCTCCTTATAGAATGGCTCCGGTAAAGCTAAAAAAACTCAAGGAGCAATTGAGTGACCTCTTGGATAGAGGTTTTATCTGCCCTAGTGTGTCTCCTTGGGGTGCTCTCGTATTATTCGTGCATAAGAAAGATGGTTCCCTTTGTATGTGCATTGATTAGCGTCAATTGAACCAAGTGACCATATAGAATAAATATCCTCTTCTTAGGATCAATGATTTGTTTGAACAACTTCAGGATGTGAAGTGTTTCTCTAAGATTGATCCTATATTGGGCTATCATCAACTTAAGATTAGGGATGTGGATATCCCTAAGACTGCCATTAGAACCCAGTGTGGTCACTATGAGTTTCTTGTGATGTCTTTTGGGTTGACCAATGCCCTGCGGCATTTATGGACTTAATGAATAAGGTCTTCCATCCGTTCTTGGACATGTTTTTCATTGTCTTCATTAATGATATCTTAGTGTATTCTAAGAGTGAGGCGGATCATGTAGATCACCTTCGTACCGTGTTACTAACTTTGAAGGGCCATCATTTGTATGCCAAGTTCTCCAAGTGTGAGTTTTGGTTGAAAGCTGTAGCTTTTCTTGGTCATGGTATCCTTAATGAACGGATCATGGTAGATCCCCAAAAGGTCACAGCGGTTAAGAGTGGCCTAGACCTATAACTCCAATCGATATTTAGAGCTTCTTGGGTGTAGCCGATTACTATAGAAGGTTTTTGGAGATTTTTTCCACTATAGCTGCCCTGTTGACCAAATTGACCCAAAAGAAGGTCAAGTTCTTGTAGTTCGATGCATGTGAGGGTAGTTTTCAGAAGCTGAAAGATAAATTGACTTCTTCTCCGACTTTAACCTTACCTAAGGGTAGTGATGGTTTTGTGATTTATTGATGCTTCTCATGTCGGTCTTGGTTGTGTATTGATGTAACATGGTAGGGTAGTGGCTTATGCTTTTAGACAATTGAAAGTTCATGAGAAGAACTACCCTACTCATGACTTAAATTATTAGTCGTGGTCTTTTCATTACAGATTTAGAGACATTATCTATATGGGTTTCATGTTGATATCTTTTCCGATCATTAGAGCCTCCAATACGTGTTCACTCAAAAGGAGTTAAATCTCCAACAAAGAAGGTGGCTCGAGCTGTTGGAAGACTATGAAATGAGTTTCATTACCATCCTGATAAGGCAAATGTAGTCGCCGATGCTCTTAGTATATTGTTCATAGGAAATTTGTCCTATGTAGATGCGGATATATGGGAATTGGTGAAAGACATTCACTGTTTTGATAATCTTAGAGTTTGACTTGCAAACTCTGAGGATGGTGGTGTATTTTTGCTTCTTGTATCTCAGTCATCTCATATTGTTGAGATAAAGGAAAAGCAAGCATTGGACCCCGACTTGATGAAGATCAAGAGTAATTTGGGCCAATACAAAGTTGCTGATATTTTGATTGATGGTAATAGTATCTTGAGATACCAAGATAGGCTATGTGTTCCCGACATCAATGAGTTGAGGGAAAGGATCATGGCCGAGGCTCATGGATCCCGTTATGCCATTCATCCCAGTTCCTCCAAGATGTATCATGATCTTTGAGAGTTCTATTGGTGGGTTAATATGAAGCGTGATGTGGCTGTGGCCAAATGTATAGTGTGTCAACAAGTGAAGGTTGAGCACGTGAAGCCTGAGGGCTTGCATAAGGAGATACCATTACCCTAATGGAAGTGGGAGGCAACTAATGTGGACTTCATTACCGGTCTTTCAAGATCTTAAAATCAATTTGATTCTATTTAGGTCATTATTGATAGAATGACCAAGTCCGCTCACTTTTTGCCTGTGAAGACTAATTTCTCGGCAGAAGATTATGCTATGTTATACCATGCAGAGATCATGAAGTGTCAGGGTTCTTCAGTTTTTATGATTTTAGATCATGGTCCTCCATTTTCATCCCATTTTTGGAAGTCGTTCCAAAAGGGTTTGGGTGCTAAAGTATGCCTTAGTACCGCTTTCCACCCGGAAATGGATGGGTAAGCAGAAAGGACCATCTAAACTTTGGAGGATATGTTTTGGGCTTGTATGATTGACTATGGTGGGATTTGGTATGACTACTTGCCTTTGATTGAGTTTGCCTATAATAATAGTTACCACTCTAGTATTGTCATGGCACCTTTTGAGGCATTGTATAGTAGGAGATGTCGATCTTCTATTGGGTGGTACAAGGTTGGTGAGGGTAAGTTTCTTGGCCCTAATCTAGTTAACCAAGACTTAGATAAGGTGAAGGTGATCCGTAATAGATTGAAAATCACTCAAAGTCGCCAAAAGTCCTATGCGGATGTGAGGCTTAGGGACTTAGAGTTTAGTTTTGGCGATTGGGTATTCTTGAAAGTATCTCCCATGAAAGGAGTGATGTGGTTTGGTCAAATGGGGAGGTATATTGGTCCCTACTTTATTGTAAAGAGGGTAGGCAATGTTTCCTATGAGTTAGAGTTGCCGTCTAGTATGAACTCAATTCACCCAATTTCCCATATCTCTATGTTGCGTAAATGTATGGGTAATCCTTCATTGGTTCTTTCTTTGAATGATGTTGGTATTTCAAACTCTTTGTCCTATGAGAAGATCCCAGTGAGGATCTTAGATTGGCAAGTTTTCCTTTTGCGAATGAAAGAGGTGGCTTCGGTGAAGGTTCTAAGGAGGAACCAAAATTCTGAGGAAGCTATGTGGGAAGCGAAAGAGGACATGAAGTCAAAGTGTCCTCATTTGTTTCCCATTCCAAAAACTTATGATAGAGGTATATGTTGATCCCATTGCCTTGATTTATTTCTTCGATAGATAAAGGGTTGAAGTGTGTGAAATTGAGTCATGTCTTATTTAGATAATGGGCTAAATTACCTAAGGTTGAATTGATTATGTCTTGTTAGACCATGGGTTCAAGTCCTTAATGCATTGAAATTATATGTGTCTTGTTGTGATGCGTTTAAGTCCGTATTACCTTTAATTGATTCATGTCTTTGATAGACGATGGTTTAAAGGCCCCAATGCTTTGAGTTGCATTATATCTTAGAAAGTTGATAGTTTAAAGTCCCTAGGTTGTGAAGTGAGTTAAGTGTTGATGAGCAATGGGTTTGAGTCCTGAAGTCGATGAAATGAATGATTGATTGATGATGAGCATGAGATGTGCTGTGTCCTTGTTGAATGCATGCTTTAACATTGTGTAAAGGTCGATTTGATATGTATTGATGTGTTAACTTGTGTTTAAGTTTTCCTTAGCCCTCATTCGAGAATGAATGATCTAAGTGGGAGAGAACTGAAATACCTGGACTTTGGACCCATTACAAAACTTCATCATTCGATGTCACTGGGGTGGGTACGACTAGGTGATTGAGTTGTACCCTTGGATACGAGTCATATACTCCTTCCTTCCCTATCCCAGCCTTGACCAGCATGATAGGGTATTACACTGTCTCCCATATGACATGACCACCCCTATATCATAACCAATGCATACGAGTCATACCTAACTCAATCGTATGGAATGAAGTCTTAACTCAAGTGAACTATTTTTGATACGAGTTGTGCATACAATTAGGGCATGATTCATGAACTTCGGATACGACTCAAGGGTCGGAATGCTACACGGTGCTCATGACCCCAAGGGACCACAAGCTAACCCATGACTGATATCTGTACCTGTACACTGCATATATAATGTAATAATGCAAAAAAAATGAACATGTAGGCCATAAGGTTCAACTGAATAAAGAATCTGTTAAAACATGATATCCATATGGGTGAAAGAGTCCCAAAATAGCTAAAAACTGAATCAAATGTGAACATAAGTCTGAATACTAAATCTGAAAGCCTCTAAGTACTGTCTGAATAAGGAGTTGAAGGAGCATGTCTCCAGCTAACTCCGTAAACTGATAACTGGCTAAAATAATAATGAATAAATCAAATCATATTATCCTCAAATAAAGAGGACTCACTGAATCTCTGCGATTGGAAATGCTACTGCTACTGCTGGTCTAGAGCTCATGTCTCTGAACCTATGGTGTAGCATGAAAAAAAAGCACCACAGTGCAAATACGTCAGTACAACTGGAGTACTGAGTATACGAGTGAGGTAGGATAATGCAAAGGGTTTACATGCATGAATAATGCTAATTGACTAACTGATATAAACATGAGAGTACAAACATACATACATAGTAACTGAGATCGTGACTATGTGGTAGCAAAATCTGTGTGCTAATACATGACTGGAACTGTAGTTCTAATAACATGATCGACTGTGTCTGACAGTCCTGAATCTGGTAGAACTCCCTAAGTCCTGTGCTTTAACTGAATTTGACTGTATCTAACAGTCCTGATATACTGATATCTGAAGAACAGTCTGAGTTCATTTACTGAGACTGATACTGAAACTGTGGGAGGTAGTTGTTTAACTGACATACCCCATGTATACCATTATGGCTAAGCTGGGGTCTAATCTCTGCCCCAACTGGAGGGGTGTCAATACCGTGCCACTGGTAAGGACAGTTGTGAGTGACCCTTATCTAGAAGGGTACTCAAAGTGAGAACGGTAGGACCCTAAACTGACAGGTTAAGCCACCTCATCAACCCTAATCTAACAGGCTAAGATGTCTTAACCTACGCTGGCTACATAGTTCTGGAACAAAAGGATGACTGCTAAGAAATACACCCTAAAATGGTAGGTGAGTCCCCATCATTGGGTTCGCTCGGTGATAACTTTTACTTCCATCTGAATAGACTAAACATGATTCAACTAACTGTATATCGACAGATTAATTGACTTCCGTTGACTGATGGAGTAGTACTATTATCTGAGAGTTAACTGAGATCATGAGATTTCTAAGGTTTCCTGAGTCACATGACTGACTGAGTTCTATAGATTATAGCTTGACAGAGATTATCGCGACAACATGACATGGCTTTAGGCACACAGCTATGTTTTTGGGGTACGAATACCCCCAGGACTCGATAGAAGGAAACTGACACACATGACATGACTTGATCACAAGATTTAAGTCCACAATTCATAATATCATAAGTAGGGGATATCATATTTCATATAGTTATTCAACATCTTAAATATTGTAGGGAATGCATGGATATATTTCGTGTACATATTGTATATCTCCATTATCTTACATGCTTCATACCACCACAATAGCAACACATGAAAAGCATGGGATTCTGAAGAGATCTAATGTTTCTGAAGGTTCTTGAAGAATTACTTAGGCTTGCTCTTGAGGTGATGATCTTGAGAGAAAACCTTAATCTTGTGGTTGAGAGTATAAGAGAGGGTTTTTAAGATACTTTACTGAAGAAAAATGGGAAAAATTATGCCTTTTTAGGGTTATAAGTCGTGGAAGCTGAAGGAAATGACCAAAATACCCTTATGAAATAAATTCCCAGTTGCTGAAAATCACAGCTGATGAAATTTGTGACAAGGCATCAAAAATGTGACAAGCATTCAAAAATGTCATCTGGAATTGATGGTTTCTGCCTAAGTTAGACGACATTTATAACAAGGCGTCACAAATGTGGTAAGCTACTACGAATGTCATCACTTAGGAGCTGGTTTCTGCCTAAGGCTAACGACCTTTATGATAGCACGTCACAAATGTGGTAATATACCACGAATGTCATCACTTAGGAGCTGGGTTTTACCTAAGGATGACACATTTGTGATAAGGCATTACAAATATGGTAAGCTACTACGAATGTCATCATTTAGGAGCTGGTTTCTGCCTAAGGCTGACGACATTTGTGACAAGGCATCCCAAGTGTGGTAAGCTACCACGAATGTCGTCACACTATTTCCAGCCTTACTTGCTGGAGTAAAATAGGATTAACTCTTTGCTCCGATATCAGATTTAGGAAAAATTGGTATTGCTGTAAAGATAATTCAATTATCTATCTGTTGATAGTAATGAGCACAAAAATTCCAAGTATAATGAGAGATATTCTCGTTTGAATTTGACTATACCAATATCCTTCTCAAGAATTCAATCGGTAAGGAGTGTTTTGATTCGTCTGATAGATGGGAGTTATTTGAAGCCTTAATATACATATAACTTAATCATAAAACTATAAAAGAACCATGATGTACTATGTATGTGCTTGGTACATAGCTCTAATAGTGGTTTGTATTTTTGGGGTATTATAATATCTCCCCCTTGGAAATATTCATCCTCGAACGAAGACTGGTTGAGAGGCTAGAAAAGATAAAATGACGTATACACTGATCATGCTTAGATGGCACATGATTTTAATACTAAATTGAATTCTAAAATGATTATAGCTCAACTGAACATGCATATCTGATGCATGACTGATAAGCTGAACTCATGAATGCATGATAAGCTATGCACTGATATTTGATACCAATTTTATACTGGAATTTTGAACATTTAACTGAATAAGCTTAAGGAAAATGGTTACCTTGAGCTATGTATGAATTAGTGGAGAAAATATTAGGGTACTTGGTTTGCATGTATGTTTCTGCTTCCCAAGTAGCTCCTTTTATAGACTGATTTTGCGAAAGAACCTTGACTAGAGAGACTTCTTTGTTCCTCAGCCTACGAGTTTGATAGTCGAGGATTTTGACTGGAATATCTTTATAAGAGAGGCTATTCTGAATGTCAACGCTCTAAATAGGGACTACAACTGCTGGGTCACCTATGCACTTCTTGAGGAAAGAGACATGGAAGACTGGATGGACTGAGGCTAGATCTGAAGGTAATTTGAGCTCATAGGCTACCTTGCCGAAGCGATAGAGAATCTTGAAGGGACCAACATATCGAGGACTGAGCTTTCCCTTCTTGCCGAATATCTTCACTCCCTTTATGGGAGAGATCTTGAGATAGACATAGTCATCGACCTTAAATTTGAGATACTTTCTATGAACATCCGCATAAGACTTTTGTCGGCTCTGAGCAGCCCGAAGTCTTTCTCTGATCACTGAAATTTCTCTGAGGCAGTGAATACTAAGTCAGGCCCTATGACTGTGGTCTCACTAACTTCAAACCAACTGATCGGAGACCTACATCTCCTACCATAGAGAGCTTCGAATGGAGCCATCTGAGTACTGGAGTGATAGCTGCTGTTGTATGTGAACTCAATCAAAGGCAAGTGGTCATCCGAGCTTCCCTTAAAATCAATTGCACACTCCTTTAACATATCTTCTAGAGTCTGAATGGTCCTTTCTGCTTGACCATCTTTCTGAGGATGAAATGCTGTACTGAGATAAACTTGGGTACCAAGAACCTTTTGGAATGATTTCCAAAAGTGATAGGTGAACGGGGTACCTCTATCTGAGATGATAAATAGTGAAACACTATAATCTGACCAACTCCCTGATATAGAGTTTGGCATAATCCTCGGCTGAGTAAGAGGTACGAACTGGAAGAAAATGAGCTGACTTGGTCATTCTATCTACAATGACCCAAACTGAATCATGCTGATGACGTGTCCTAGGCAAACCCGTCACAAAGTCTATGTTTTATTCTTCCCACTCCCAAGTAGGAATAGTGAACTCCTTCATGGAACCACTAGGTTTTTGATGCTCTATTTTAACCTGCAGACATGTAGAGCACTTAGCCACAAACTCTGAAATGTCCCTCTTCATCGCACTCCACCAATAGATCTCCCGCAAGTTGCGGTACATCTTAGTAGCCCCCCCCATGAATAGAGTATCACGCACCATACACTTCTACAAGAATTTACTGCCTTAAGTCATCTACATCGCGAACACATAGACGACCCTAACAATGAAGAACTCCATCTCCCCTTTAGGAGAAAAACTCTACTTCCTGACTCTGAACTGAATCTTTTATCTTGACAAGGCTAGGATCCCTGTCTTTCTTCTCTTTTACCTCGGAAACTAGAGATGACTTTGAACTACTCTAAATACATACACCACCCTATAAAGAGTCGATTAAGCGAACATCTAGTTTGTCAAGCTGATGAATCTCCTAAGCTAATTTCTTCTTACTATCCTCAACATGGGAAACACTACCGATGGACAGTTTACTGAGTGCATTGGCCACTACATTGGCCTTGCTAAGATGATAAAGAACACTCATGTCATAATGCTTCAAGAGCTCTAACCACCTTTTCTGATGAAGATTAAGATCTTTCTAGGAAAAGACATACTGAAGGCTCTTATAATCCGTGAAGATGTCTACATGAACACCGTATAGATAATGCCTCCAAATCTTTAAGGCAAAGACAACTGCTACTAAATCAAGGTAATGAGTAGGATAATTCTTCTCATGGGTCTTTAACTATCTGGAGGCATAGGCTATGACTCTACCATGCTGCATGAGAATAACTCTTTGCTACGATATAAAATTTAGGAAAAATTTGTATCTTTGGAAAGTTAATTCAATTATCTATCTGTTAATAGGTCATGAGCTCAAAAATTCTAAGTATAATTAGAGATATCTCATTTGAAGTTGAATATACCAATATCCTTCTCAAGAATTCTATTGAAAAGGAATGTTTTGACTCGTCTGATAGATGGGAGTTATTTGAAGCCTTAATGTACATCTAACTTACTCATAAAACTATAAAATAACCATGATGTACTATGCATGAGCTTTGTACATGGCTCTAATATTGGTTTGGATTTTTTGGGGTATTACACATAACCAGTGTAGAAGGCCTAGGTGGAGCCTAGGATACAAGTCAGGATACCATTTGTACCCTAGGGTATGATTCCTTAGTGAGTCATATAGAGGAGTCGTACCCCTGGATAGGATCATTTTCTAGATTTTAACTAAAGGCTTTGTGTTCATTTCCCATGTCTAAAAACCTAATCCCTCCCACTATATAAGTGTGTGTAGCCTCCTAAACATCCATTTTTGATAGATCAAATTCCCCAATTACTCTCTCAAGCTTATCTGTGAAGAATTGGAGGCTAGGGTTTCAAGAGTGGTCTTCAAGAGGCAAAGGGGAGTTAATATTCTTGGTGATTCATTCTTTTTAAGGCATGTACCTATTAATCTTTCTAAATAAATTTAAACCCATGAATTTCATACTTGTATTAGTTAGTGTACATAGTGGTTTTGAAAACAAATGAAAGCGGTTTTGTTGCTTAATGATGAATAATTATGATTCTTGCTTAGAATTGTGTTTTAACATGTTATTGATGACGAATTGCACATGTGAATTCCTGATTTATATGGTTTAACATGTAGCTCATGAATAACCCTATATTGATAAATTCCATCATAAAAATAGACTTGTTGAAGGTATACATATGAAATGTTTGTGAAAATATATAAGTAAGATTTCTAGTTACATAATGATAATGCTTTGAACTAGGGCAATGACCCAATACGTGTGAATGGTTGATAAATAATACTTTGAAGGTAAAATGAGCCATGTATTGTGTAATTAATGACTTTGATGATTTGATGTATAAGAAGGGGGTTAAAGTTGCTAACATTAAAATAAACTTGAATTGTGTGTTGAACTAAATTATGGTATAGAATTGCTAATGAAGTGTGAATGTCTTGTAAGGGTCTTGAGAGCCATAGTTTGAATTGTATGATGAGTTGAATTAAGACATTGACCTATTGAAATGGTTAAGCAATGGTGGCTCCCATAAAGACCATGTGGTCATGTATGGTGTTGAATTGGCTAAATGGGTTAAAGTTCTTATGTGTAGAATTGGATATATGTGGATGCATAGATAAAAGGTTAGAGTCCCAATATCGACTAATGATAGTCGTGATGGTTTGAGGTTAAAGTCCCGTGCCTAATTGAGTGGTTTGTGGTTAAAGTTCCTTGCATAATGAGATCTCAGAAGGTTGAAGTGCCTTGCTAAATGAATTGACTTGGAGTTGGGGTCCTCTATCTATTGTGACATGAGATTAGAGTTCCTTTCCTAATATATGATCAAGTGGTTAGAGTTCATTGCTTGAATGAATGTGAGTGAGTGGTTAAAGTCCCTCACTTAAATGGATGTGTATGTGTTTAGAATTCCTTAATTGGCGATATATGAATATGGTTAAAGTCCTATGCCTAATAATATATTCTTGAATCTATGAGTATGGAAGGTTGGAGTCCTCCATTGTATGGATGATGAATGAGTGCTTTCTAAGTGTTGATGAGACTTGTTCCCATGGATAGCATGTGATATGTCTATATGTATGGATAGGGTTATGAATGTGATTAAATATTATATATATATTGACTTGTTATTGAATGACGATGCTACTTTATCCTTATCCTTGAATTACATGCTACCATTCCAATTGGTAACCATCTTCGGATGTAATGTCCCCATGCAACATAGTGGTCGGAGCATTATCTTCTCTTCCTGCACAGTGATTAGAAGGTCGAAGAGGTTCGTTCATTAACTACAGAGTGGTGAGTTTCCTAATTTCGGAAGACATTCATTCTTGGTCCCCTATTTTTAGACTTAGTATTATTTTTTACTTGGTTTGGCTATTGTCGGGGATTTTCCCGACATATGTACTTCTTAACTTCGAGATGTATAGAGGTATTATGTATGACTGTGGACTTGGGTATATTGACTAGTGAGTTGATATTTATGAGATGGTTGTACGTTGTTTAAGTTATGACTTGTAGCATGTTGTCTAGCATCTTATTATATGGTTGGGATCAATGTGACCTATGTGATTGGTGTGATGATTGTTATGGGTTATCAGGCAACCTTCGGTTTATGTGGACTTAAGGTGTCCATACGACATAGCCCAATTTTAGGTTATGTCAAGTTGGTATTAGAGTGTAGGTTTGTGGTCAGTTAGGTGTCCATAATATCATGTCGAGTAGAGTTTTTTTATGAGTGAGAAGCATACCGCACTTATAAAAGAGGAGCTATAAGACATCTTAGGAAAATATTGCCTATTCTTGCATTTCAATCCCAAGCTATAGAGTCTAAGGTATTGGATTCCTCTAATTTTTATTTGCTATCTTTTAGAACATGCCTCCAAGGAAATTTTAGACTTAGGAAAACCCATTTAAGGGCCCTATGGATAAAGTTCATCAAACTTCTAAAGTTCACACCCGGGCTAGGGCTGCAGCATCTGACCATCTTTGTGGGGTTCCACCTATCCCCACTAACCCCGACTATGAGAGTGACCCTCCTATTTTGTCACCTCAAGGAGATTCTTTTAATTTCGAGTTTCATTCCTCTATCAACCTCTTGACAAAATTGGTAGCTTCTCAAGCAGAGCATGGTGTTTTGACGACCGTTTCTTTGGAGGCCATAAGAAATGACCAATTTATGAGGTTAATCCCTTATATTTTTTCCTCTATGAAGGTTGAAGAAGTTTTTCATGGGCTTCATTGATGTAATGGAGAAGATCTTTCAAATTATACATGCTTCGGAGATTGAGACCGTTGAGTTTGCTTTCTACCAATTGAAAGATATAGCGTACCAATGGTACGAGGAGTGGGGGTTATCTAGAGGTGTTGATGCTAGTCTTGTCCTATGGGAAGACTTCTCTGAGGTTTTCTTAGACCACTTTTTTTCTCAAGAGTTGAGAGACGCTAAGGAGGAAGAGTTATAGAACTTGGAGCAAGGGAGGATATCCGTTCAAGAGTTTTCCTTGAAATTCCATCATTTGTCAAGGTATGCTCCCTAGATTGTTTTTAGCATGAGGGATAGAATGCATAAGTTTGTCTCGGGATTATCCCGTGAGTTAGTTCTTGAGAGCAAGGTGGTCTTGTTGGTCGAGAATACGGAAATTTTAAGGTTGATTGTGTATTTGGAACAAGAGGAAGAATAGATAAAGAAGCAAGCTGAGCTTAGTGAGAGGCAAGGAAATAAATTTAGGCCTTCTGATAACAGTGGTGGTGATGGTAGCAAGTGGCCACGGAAGAAGTAGGGGAGTTCAAGTTTTTTCTCTTTGGATAGTGTATGCCCTCCTTACTTAAAGTTTTTAATGATCACCAGACTTAATTTAGTGGTGGTTCTCAGGCACAGGGTGCCTAATTCCAGGCTAGTGGTGTCTAGTCAGCCATTTAGTTGTGGTTCTCGAGCACAGGGTGCCCTATTCTAGGCTAGTGGTGTCCAGTCGACCCCATCTCCCTATTCTTGGAGATTTTACGGTCAGAGTCATAATGGTTAGTGTAAGAAGGAGAGAAACAAATGTTTCCATTGTGATTAGATTGGTCATATACAGGATGAGTCCCATTCTCTACCAACTTTTTGGGCCAACAGGGCCCCTATTGCTACTCCATCTACTCTCGCACCGAAGGGTGCTATGTCTGCCTAAACTTTCGTTTTTGGCACTGGCACTGGCCGAAACCACTTGTATGCACTTGCTACTCACCAAAATTTTGAGGCATCTCCTGATGTTGTCACGGGTATGGTAAGACTTTTCTCCCGTGATATTTGTTATTTTCTTTATCTAGGGTCTACTCTTTATTCTGTGACCCCGTATGTGGATATACATCTTTATTATCATCCCGAGAGTCTGTCGGTTCCTTTTTCTATTTCTACCCCGACCGGAGACCCCATGGTTGTTAAAAGTATCTATAAGGGGTGTGTTATATCAGTTGGTGATAGGTATACTCTTGTAGATTTGATAGAGTTGGACATGGCTGATTTTGATGTTATTCTGAGGATGGATTGGTTGCATTCTTGCTATGCATCTTTTGATTGTCGGACCCATAGGGTCATGTTCCAATTCCCTAATGAGCCGGTCATTATATGGGAAGGTGGTTCCGTATCACCTTAGGGAAGGTTTATTTCTTATCTAAAGGCCCAAAAGTTGATTTCAAAGGGGGTGTTTGTATCATTTGGTCTGAGTTAAGGATTCTAACTCGGAAGAGCCTTCTCTAGAATCCATTTTGGTGGTTAATAAGTTTCTCGAGGTGTTTCCTGATGATCTTCCCAGAGTTTCTCCCGATAGGGAAATTGATTTTGGGATTGATCTTGTTCTGGAAACTCATTTGATTTCTATCTCTCCTTATAAAATGGCTTCACTAGAGCTAAAAGATCTTAATGAACAACTGAAAGACCTCTTAGATAAAGGTTTTATCCGCCCTAGTGTGTCTCCTTGGGGTGCTCCCATGTTATTCGTGCGCAAAAAGGATGGTTCCCTTCGTATATGCATTGATTATCGTTAGTTGACCAAAGTGACCGTAAAGAATAAATATCCTTTTCCTAGAATCGATGATTTGTTTGATCAACTTTAGGGTTCAAAGTTTTTCTTAAAGATTGATCTTAGAATGGGCTATCATTAGCTTAAGATTAGGGATAAGGATATCCCTGAGACTACATTTAGAACTCGGTATGGTCACTATGAGTTTCTTGTCATGTATTTTGGGTTGACCAATGCCCCGACATCATTTATGAACTTGATAAATA
Source organism: Capsicum annuum (assembly GCF_002878395.1). NCBI lineage: Eukaryota > Viridiplantae > Streptophyta > Magnoliopsida > Solanales > Solanaceae > Capsicum > Capsicum annuum. The sequence continues at coordinate 23,659,328 of NC_061118.1, read as the reverse complement.
GGGTCTTCCATTCGTTCTCAGACATGATTGTCATTGTCTTTATTAATGATATCTTAGTGCATTCTAAGAGTAAGGTAGATCATATATATCACCTCTGTGCCATGTTGCAAAGTTCAATGGACCATCATTTGTATGCCAAGTTCTCTAAGTGTGGGTTTTGGTTGAAAACTGTAGCTTTTCTTGGTCATGTTATCTCTAAAGAAGAGATCATGGTAGATCCCCAAAAGGCTGCGGTGGTTAAGAAGTGGCCTAGACCTAGGAATCCAACCGATATTCGGAGCTTCTTGGGTCTAGCCGATTACTATAGAAGGTTTATGGAGAGTTTCTCCACTATAGGTGCCCCATTGACCAAATTGACCCTAAAAAAGGTCAAGTTCTTGTGGTCTGATGCATGTGAGGGAAGTTTTGAGAAGCTGAAAGATAAATTGACTTTGGCTCCGGCTTTAACCTTGCCCGTGGGTGGTGATGGTTTTGTGGTTTATTGTGATGCTTCTTATGTCTATCTTGGTTGCATGTTGATGCAACATGGTAGGGTGGTGGCCTATGGTTCTAGACAATTGAAAGATCATGAGAAGAACTACCCTACTCATAACTTAGAATTGTTAGCCTTGAACTTTGGGCTAAAGATTCAGAGACATTATCTAATACGTGTTCACTTAAAAGGAGTTAAATCTCTGGCAAAGAAGATGGCTTGAGCCATTGAAAGACTTTGATATGAGTTTTCATTACCATCTTGGTAAGGCGAATGTAGTTGCCGATGCTCTTAGCAGATTGTCCATGGGAAGTTTGGCCCATGTAGATGAGGATAAGCGGGAATCGGTGAAAGACATTCCCCATTTGGATAATCTTTGAGTTCAGCTTGTAGACTTCGTGGATGGTGGTGTATTTGTTCTTCCAGTATCTCAGTTGTCTTTTGTTGTCGAGATAAAAGAGAAATAAGAATTGGACCCCAACTTGAGGAGAATAAGGAGTAATATGGGCCAAGATAAAGTTGCGGACTTTATGATTAGTGGTGATGGTATCTTGAGATACCAAAGTTATCTATGTCTTACCGACGTCGGTGGATTGAGGGAAAGGGTCATGGCCGAGGATAATGGATCCCGTTATGCCATTTATCCCGGTTCTATCAAGATGTATCATGATATTAAAGAGTTCTATTAGTGGGGTAATATAAAGCATGATATGGCTAGTTAATGGCCAAGTGTATGGTGTTCAACAAGAGAAGGTTGAGTACATGAGGCCCGGGGGCTTGTATCAAAAGACCCCATTACCCGAATAAAAGTGGGAGTCAATTAATACGGATTTTGTTACTGGTCCTCATTGATCCTGGGATCAATGTGATTCTATTTAGGTCATTGTTGATAGATGCAAAATTTCACTCACGTTTTGCCCTTGAGGACTAATTTCTCGGTGGAAGATTATGCTAAATTCTACCTTGCGAAGATCGTTAAGTTTCACGGTGCTCTAATTTCTATCAATTTGGATCGTGGTCCTCCATTTTCATCCCACTTATGGAAGTTGTTCCAAAAGGGTTTTGGTACTAGAGTTGCCTTAGCACCGCTTTCCTCTCACAAATAGATGGGAAAACAGAAAGGACCATTCAAACTTTAGAGGATATGTTGCCGTCATGTGTGTTTGACTATGGTGGTAGTTGGTATGACCACTTTCCTTTGATTGAGTTCGCCTATAATAATAGTTACCACTCAAGTATGGGCATGGCACCTTTTGAGGCATTGTATGATAAGAGATGTCAATCTCCTATTGGGTGGTATAAGGTTGGTGAGGGTAAGTTTCTTGGCACCCATATAGTTCACCAATCCATAGAGAAGGTGAAGGTGATTCGTGATAGATGGAAAACCGCCCAATGTTGCCAAAAGTCATAGGCGGATGCGAGGCATAGGGACATAGGGTTTAGTATTGGTGACTGGGTATTCTTAAAAGTGTCTCCCATGAAGGGAGTGATGCGGTTTGGTAAAATGGGGAAGCTTAGTCCCCAGTATGTTGATCCCTACTTGATTGTGAAGAGGGTAGGCAATGTTGCCTACGAGTTGGTGTATCCTTCTAGTATGAACTCCAATCACCCAGTTTTCCATGTATCTATGTTGCATAAATGGTGAGTGATCCTTCATTGGGTTTTCCTTTGAACGAGGTTGGTATTTTGGGCTCTTTATCCTTTGACGAGATCCCAGTGAGGATCTTTGTCCAAAACTATGCTTATTTGTAACTATGATTGTGGTTAGCAACTATAGGGTGTCTACACGTCATTTGGGGAAGTCTTGAGTACCCATATTCTAACCTAGGATGGTTATAAATGATGTTTACAGTAGGTGGCCATTTATTTCCCAAATGATTCCAACATGAATTCTTTCATGTGTGCACAACAATCTTGCTATCTAGGCTTATTTTATCTGATCATGATGTTGTACACCTAGTTGGAAGACAAAGTTTGCGGTAAGTTCGTGTCTTTTGAGTAGTGAAAGAACTGTTGGCAGCGGTCTCAGGTATTGTGACTGTTGTCATAATGACCGCGATCGCAGTAGCGCGATCGCAGTAAATGCTTCGCGACCGCCATACCTGAGGACAGCTGCCCGGAGAAACCCAACTTTTTGCACATCTATTTCTCACCCAGAATCACCTATAACAGTACCATATGTACTTTTCTTGTTAGTCTAGCATACGTTTTCCTTTGATAATATTCAAAATGGTCCAAATTATCTTCCATACAGGTATTTAACTAAAGAATGGGAGACTTAGAAGAATACGCTGCCTTGCTTCTGGAAAGCCACTACAAGTATTACAAGAATCTCCCAAGGTCCAAGTTACACCAAGAAAGGAGTATTTCTATGGACAAAGCCCTAGGAAAGTTCCCAAAATTCTTTGACAAAATTTCTGTTATTTGGGAACTTGATCCAGGACTACCCCAAGGGCTAGGAGAATCCTCCACTACTCGCCATTCATATGCAGCTCAATCCGACTATGAAATATATCAGGAGGAGATAAAGAGGCAAGGGGCTAGGGTTGCAAAATTTGAAAGAGCATATTCAACCTTGGCAATATCACACAAGAACATTTTGGAGTCATAGGAAAGGTTGTTGAAGAGGGAAAAAAAGAGAGAAAAATTCTTCACTAAGATATGGAGAGGGGTAAAGGACATTTTCAAGGTGCTTAAGCCTATAGAATATCTACCTTCGTCGAGGAGCAATAGTGATGATGGGGCCACTACTAAGGGATCTAGTGTAAATAATGGTGGAGTCGATGCAGGGTATACTGGAGATGATAAAGCTGATTCAAGAAGCGTCCATTACTCTTGCCTTGCTAACTTGGCAGTGGGGGCACTGCGAACTTTTCAGTTTGGGTGCCTGGCCCTATATTTGTACTACTTGGATTTCTTTGGGTAGTGTTTTGGATGGCACTCCGGATATTGTTTTTATTGTGTTTTGATATGCTACATTTTTGGGTACTCTGATGGTGCCCACGTTTTATGGATTATCATATTTTTCTTCAATTTTTAGTATTCCTTTGATTTAATCTTATTTTTATGTTGTTGATGCATAACTAGCATTTCCCTATGACGGATTGAGTGACGACATTCTTAAGGGTATGGAGTCGTGTTTGGGTTTGAGATACAGGTGCAGGGGAAATTCTGAGTACCCATAACATTAAGTGTTATTAATGTAGAGGAAGCCTGAGTACCTATAGCATTATACTTTGTTAAGTTGGGGTCACTTTATTCGCCATTGGCAAAGTCTGAGTAGCCATATGGTTAGATTACCCATTTTGAGCCAAGATATCAGACTAAGGCTTTGGTTGTAGCCATAGTATCACAAATTATGTATGGTGTTGTTGCAAAACAAATAACTCCTTCCGTCTAAAATTTTTCAAAAATCAAGAGCATGGACATGAGTGACTTTGTAACAAATATTGTTCTCTTTTTGTGACTCCGCATATTGTGGACTTGTAAATAGTGTTAAATACACAAATTTTGTCTCTCACGGAAGGGACAATTGAACATCTTCGGTAAGTTTTCCTTGCCATGTGTGGTGAGCTTTTTGCACGTGTTTCGTGTATACTTGCATTATCTAAAACTTGCCCCATTAGTCTTTCAAAACTAATGCTGATTGTATTTGGTTGGAGAAATGATCTTAGGCCATCCTTATGATTTTGGAACTCACTCTAGCCTAAAAAGCCTTCCTATGCATAATTGCAATCCTTAGTTAGCCACTTTGAGCCTTTGGACCTTTCCTTGGGAAACACATTACAAGGTGTGAACCATTATATTCGTCCTTCTTTTGAACCATACCCTCCTAGAACTCAAAAATTAAACTTGAGGCTAAAAGCCTAAGTTTGTGGTGGTAAAGTTGATGGAAAGAAGTTAGAGGCCACAAAGTGTTAGTAGAATGCCAAGGTGCCTAACTGATTATAAACAAATATTTTTAAAAAGAAATGATCCAATAAGGTATAGAATTTAAAGAAAGATTCAAGAAAAAGAGATAACAGACGAGTGGTGTACAAAGGAAGCAAATTGTAGGTAGGAGGAAGAAAAGAAAACAAAGAAGAGTGGCCAATAATTAAAAAGGGCGATTGAAAAGTGTGATGTTGACGTTCAAGGAAGGGAGTAGCCATATTGTTGCCAAACAATATCCTACCCTAGGCAGAACCTTCATTACAAGCTTAGAAAGTCCTTTGAGATCTCCAACCATTGACTTTCTTTATAGTGGCGATTGAACATAGGGGCAAGCCTATGATAAAACATTTGTTGCATTGATATTTATTTTGGAACGGAGAGATTTTATGAACTTAAAGTTCCTTGTTGCATATTTTATAGCTTGATATGAGGAATTCTCTTTCTTATGAGGAAGACATGTGAAACAAGTTAAGGTGGGTAATTTTGTCTCCTTATGGTAATGAGGCAAATGGAGTATAGCTTAGTTGTCGTCAAAAGGGAGTCACTTATAGTGTATTGATTTTTGTTACTTGGTCGATCTTTGAAGTCCTATGTAGCGTTGGTTTTAATATTTGATAAGGAGGGGTGTAGCGAAGTTAGCTTAGCCCATGTGCAATGAGCTATTTGTGGTTACGATTAAAGTTGAAGTCAATATGAACTTTAAGGCATAAGGATTGGCTTAAATTATTGTGTCTTATGATAAGTGGTAGTGTTGCTTGAGGACAAAAAATGCTTTAAGTTTGGGGTGTTGATGAGTGGTGAGTTTACCACTCAATCGCACTCACTATTCGTGCACATTACCTTATTATGGATGAATAAATGAGACATAATTGGGATTAGATGCACTAATGTCTATTTCCTGTAGGCATAGAGTTAAAGGGTTGGAAGGATGTGGATTGGAGCTCAAAATGATAAAAAAGGGAGCAAGAAAGTGCAGCTGAAGACCTGAAATAGAAGAGCCTCAGGTACCATGGTTGCAATCTGTTGACCGTGGTCACGGTAGTTAAGGATGGTCAATCAATCGCAGTCGTGGAGGTAAATCGCAGCCGTGTAAAAATGGTCGCAGCCTAGCGAAGGATTTTAGCCCAAAGTCAAAACTGTAATTGCACGTACTGATCCTAATTTGACAAAAATGACTCAAACCCCAGCATTATAGAATAATTTCATCTTCCCCAATTTTGAGTTTTTAGTTTTAGTGTAGTTCATAGCCTCCATTTTTGGAGAAGAAAATATTGTATAAATTTTGGGTGAAGAGTGCATTGGAGACTTTCTAAGTGGAAGATTTGCTCATTTCCATTGTTGATATTATGGGAGAGCCAAGTTAGAAGTAATATTCACTTAATTCTTCAACAATTGATTTCAATGGAGATTATGGGTATATCTATGCTTATTTATCTTATGTGTAGCTAAATCTCCCTCTTGGGTTTATGCGTGAATAGGAGTTCAAGTGTGTGTGGGTTGTTATTGTTTGCATCTATTTGATAATTCATGTTTATGGGTTTTATCATTGCTATGCTTTGTTGGTTGGGATTTGATGGGTAAAAGCCCCAAATACCCAGATGGGTTTGATGAGTGAAAGCTCTAGAAAGTTCAAAGCCATCTTCGAAAGAAGGGTTTTGGATGAACTTTAGGAATCCATATCATCCTCAGAAGAGGGATGTGGAGACCAAAGCAATGATAGGCAATCACGTATGTAGTTTGCTAAATTTTCATTATCTTAGACATAAGGGTGAATTTGAGGTTGGCTACACCATGGGTATCATCCTAGAAATCGGGATGCCTAGATTGAGGTTGTGGTTACTAATTGTTGAACACACCTATTAGGTATTCGAAATAATCAATGGGTAAAAGTTCGGTGTTTTGTTGAAAGACTAGCATAAAAATCTATAACCAAGCCTACCCGTATTCGACTTACTAAATCAATGTTGACGACTAACTCCCATATGTCACTCCCTTATTAGTGCATAATCCCAAGATCCATGCATAATTGTTAAAACTCTAATTAGTCGTAGCCCCGAATTTAGATTAGAAAAACCTAAAAAGAAATATTAGTGTAGGAACCCATCTCCCCCACTTTATATTTTTGTATCATTTATTTGAATCTAACTTGTAGCTATCATTTCAAATTAGTTTGATCGCCACTCACATTATTCCTCATAGATTCGACCCCAACTCCAAAGTTGGGTAAATTTATTGGCGATGACCGCCTTGCACATAAATTGATGTGTAAGTTGAGAGTTATCAAAATTAGCACCGTTGCCGGGGAACAATTTGGCGTATTAAGTTAGTTTGGAATTTTAGTTACTTTCTTGAATTCAAGCTTGTAAATATTTATTTGTGATTTTTCTTTTGTAGGTAGCTTTTTATTTTATTTTATTTTATTTTTATTTTTATTTTCTCTATGGCATCTTTCAACAAATATGATATTGGCAGTTGGAAGTCCTATTTTGACAATCCATGTCTATATTTTAATGAACCACACTTTATTAGAAATTGTAACTATGCTCCCTCGAGAGAGATGGATGCACCATCTCAATCCTATAGGGAGTATAGGTGCTATTTATGTAGTGGTCAAGATGGACACTGGAGTGATTGTTCTCGTGCCCCCTATTATACTAACTGAGTTGCTAGTTCTTTGAATGAGTTTGATAAGTCTTCTAATGAAGAGAAGCATGAGCAATATATCAGATCCACTAGTCTTCAAGAAATGCTTCAAACTATTTTGGATCGGGTGGATGCAATAGGGGAGAATGTACAAGCTATACAACAAGAGGCATTCGGATGGAAAAATATCAAGATGGGGGAAATGAACGAAGAAGAAAAGCTTGAAACTATCATTACCATGCCCATTCCCTAAGAGGAGATAGGTCAAGAAGAGAAACCAAGCTATGATGGTGAGCTTGGTAGCAAAGAATCATCGGCGGCTTCCCAACAATCCATCCATGTGAGGAAGAAAAAGCCAAAATAAAAGAAATGAGATTAGAGTCAAGAAAAGACTCAAAGCAAACCTCTTGTGATGAATCTAGCTCATTTCGAGGTGACAATGCTTTGGAGGAAGTTAACCCAAAATTAGGTATTGGACCTTGTTCAACCCATTTTTCAACATTACGCATAAAGGATGTGATGAGGATCCATCCTTTTGACCAAATGGAGGATTATGGGGAGGTGGGGTCCGACTCTTGTATTTTAGAGTTTGCCATTCCAAAAGAGAACATGGGGCCCCATCTATCAAAGGCCAAGATTCTCAACTTTCAAAGTACTAGGAATGTCCTATTGATATAGACTCTTTTACCCATGGATCCAATTTGAAAGATCGATGTGAAGTTGGGTAAAAGGTCCAAGTCTTCAAAATGGTAAGATCAAAGCTTTCTTGCCATTTTACCTCGTCTTCTAAGTTTCCTCTTGGAAGATTTGAATTTTTTATCCTCTTCCGCTCATTGCATATTGAGAAAAAGTTGGGATGAAGATTCAAATTTTCTAAATAGATATATAAAATAGAGTGGAAGCTTCATGTTATGACGTTAAACTAATCACTCGATGGGAGGAAAACCATCCTGCCATGAAAGGTGGCACATATCCTTTTGATTTATGCATTCTAGGGTACACTTCTTTCTTGTTTTATTTCATTTCATCCATAATCTATTGAGCGTAGTTCTAAGAGAAATTCGAGTGACTTTGAAAAAGGAATGTGTGAAATTGGCATACTTGAATTGAAAAAGAAGTGCAAGAAACCCAGATGCTTGGTAGTAGTCTGTGCCTCTGCGATCGCAAAGACATGTGACCGCGATCGCGGTTAACTCAAGTTAAAAAGACCATCAGAATTCCATGCACCGATGCACCTTATTTTCAAAGTTCTCAGAATTTCCCTCAAATTTGTGGCCTCTCAAGAGTATCCAATGTTTCATTTCAAACCGTTTGCATAAGTTAATTAGTATGTAGCCTCAAACATCTTTACATTCACTGTTATTATAGGCTTGGGATATGTAGCTAGAAATGAGTTTTAAATAGTGTTATAAAACCAAAATTGTGCTTATTTGTAACTATGATTATGGTTAGCAGCGGTAAGGTATCTACACATCATTTGGGGAAGTCTTGAGTACCCATAGTCTAACCTAGGATGGTTATAATTAATGTGTATAGTAGGTGTCCATTCATTGTTCAAATAAGTTCAACATTAATTCCTTCAAGTTTGGGGTTGCAATCTTGCTATCTAGGTTAATTTTATCTAATCATGATGTTGTACTCCTAGTTGGAAGACAAATTTGGTATTAAGTTCGTATCTTTTGAGGAATGATAAAACTGTTCGCTGCAGTATCAAGCATCGCGACCACGATCTTGATGACTGTAACTGTAGTACCGTGATCACGGTAAATGCTCTGCAATTTCCATACATGAGGACAACTTCTTGGAGAAACCCAACTTTCTACACATCTATTTTTCACCCTAGAATCACCTATAATAGTGCCACATGTACTTTTATTGTTAATCTAGCGTATATTTTGCTTTGAAAATATTAAAAATGGTTCGAAGTATCCTCCATACAGGTACTCATCTACAAAATGGAAGACTTAGATGAATCCAAACTCTTGCTTCTGGAAAGCCACTATCAGTATTACAAGAACCTCTTAGGGTCCAAGCTATACCTAGAAAGGAGTAATTCTATGGACTAAGCCCCAGTGAAGTTCCCAAAATTCTTTGACAGGATTTCTGCTATCAGGGAACATGCTCTAGGACTACCCCAGGGGCCTGAAGAATCCTCTACTACTCTCTATTCATATGCGGCTCATTCTGACTATGAAATATATTAGGAAGAGTTGAAGAGGAAAGGTGCTAGGGTTGCCAAATTGGAAAGAGCATATTCAACCTTTGCAATATCACACAAGAACCTCTGGGAGTCATATGAAAGGTTGTTTAAGAGGAAAAAAAAGAGAAAAATTCTTCACTGAGATGTGGAGAGGGGTAAAGGGCATCTTCAAGGTGCTTAAGCCTATAGAACACCTACCTTCATCAAAGAGCGACAGTGATAATGAAGCCACTGCTAAGGGATTTAGTGCTAATGATAGTGTAGATGATGTAGGTTATACCAGAGATGATGAAGCTGATTCAAGGAACATCTTTTACTCTTACCTTGCTAACTGGGGAGTGGGGGCACTACCAACTTTTTAGTTGGGGGTGCTTATCCCCATATTTGTACTGCTTGGATGTCCTTGGGTAGTGTTTTAGTTGACACTCTGGATATTATTTTTATTGTGTTTTGAGATGCTACATTTTTGGATACTCTGATGGTGCCCATATTTTTTGGATTATCATGTTTTTCTTTTATTTTTAGTATTCTTTTGATTTAATTTTATTTTGATCTAGTTGATGCATGATTAGCTTTGCCCTATGGCGGATTGAGTGACAACATTCTTAAGGTTAAAGCATCATGCTTAGGTTTGAGACACACGTGCAGGGGAAATTTTGAGTACCCATAGAATTACGTTTCATTAATGAAAGGGAAGCCTGAGTACCTATAGCATTATACTGAGTTAAGCTGGGGTCACTTTATTCACCATTGGCGAGTCTGAGTAGCCATATGGTTAGGTTGCCCGTTTTGAGCCAAGATTTGAGACTAAGGCTTTAGTTGTTGCCATAATTTAGCAAATTGTGTATGGTGTTGTTGCAAAACTAACAACTCCCTCTATTCAAAACTTTTCAAAAATCAATAGCATGGACATGAGCGACTTTGTAACAAATATTTTTCTTTTTTTGTGATTCTGCATATTGTTGACTTGTAAATAACGTTAAATACTCCAATTTTGTCTCTCACGGGAGGGACAATTGAACCTCTTTGGCAAGTTTTGCATGCCATGTACGGTGAGCTTTTTGCATGCGTATCATGTATACTTGTATTATCTAGAACTTTCCCCATTAGTCTTTCAAAGCTAATGTTGATTGTATTTGGTTGGAGAAATGATCTTAGGCCATCCTTGTGATTTTTGAACCCACTCTAGCCTAAAAAGCCTTCCTATGCATAACTGCAATCCGTAGTTACCCACTTTAAGAATTTGGACCTTTCCTTGGCAAATGCATTACAAGCCGTGAACCATTATTTTTATCCATCTTTTGAACCATACCCTCTTTGAACTCAAAAATGCAAATTAAGGATAAAAGCCTTAGTTGGGGGTGGTAAAGTTGATGGAAAGAAGTTTGAGGCTACGAAGTGTTAGTAGAATGCCAAGGTGCCTAAGTAATTATAAACAAACATTTTGTCAAAGAAAGGATCCAATAAAGGATAAAATATAATGGAAGATTCAAGAAAAAGAGATAAAAGAAGAGTGGTGTACAAAGGAAGCGAATTGTAGGCATGAGGAAGGAAAGAAAACAAAGAAGAGTGTCTGATAGTGATATTTCGGCTTTTGACGGAACATTTGACATCATATTCTTGGGAAAATTGTATGTTTTCAAGCAACCAAAGTGGTATTTAATGAGTCTTTTTAGTGTTTCAGGGAAAGGAGTGAATCACAGAAGAAACTTGGAAAAAGTAGCAATTAAAGGAATTTGACGGTCAAAATGGTGGACCGTCAGACTTGCGACGGACTACCAGTTGGACCGTCAGGCCTTATCTAGAACATGGCCTCCCAAAGGATGCAGTGACGGACCAGATGGTGGACTGTCAAACTTGCGACGGACCTCCAGGTATGCCATCATGCCTTATCCAGAATTCACTCTCCAAAAGGACTCAGTGACAAACATAATGGTGGACTGTTAGTTTTATGACGGACCACTAGGTGTGCCGTCAAGCTTTATCCAGAAGTCACTCTATAGAAAGACTCAGTGATGGACAAAATGGTGGACCGTCAGTCTTATAATGGACCACCAATTGGATCGTTAGACCTTATCCAGAAGCCATTCTCCGGAAGAACTCAGTGATGGACAAAAAGGTGGACCTTCAGTTTTATGATGGACTAGCAGTTGGACCATCAGACTTTATCCAGAAACAAATTTTTATGAAGAGTCAGTGATTGACCAGATAGTGGACCGTTAGACTTTCGACGGACCACCACTTTGGCCGTCAACTTGGACGCGGCTTTTTTGATTTTAAAATTTTAAATTCCTTTTTATCTGGGAACATATAAAGACCAAATTTTAGGGTAAGTATTGGAATATTTTATTATCTTTGAAAAATTTACCATCTATTGAAACTCTCTGTAACCTAGTACCTTGGGATTGAAAGATATCTTTGGGGAAGTTAATCATTCAATTCATTATTGAAGATTCAAGAACTGATTCTTGAGATTTTTGTAAGTGAATTGTAAATCTATTTATGAATAATAAAAGAATTATTTATTCTTCTTCTATGGAATTTTGTGGCTAGTTCCCATAACTAGGGTTATGGGATCCTTAATGTGAAAAACATATATAGGTTGTGAATAAAATTGAGTTCCATGAATAACTAATATTGTGTAAAACTTTCTTTAATTTAATGGCTTTACTTGGTTGCAAACTTGAAAAGTGATCCCAAGAACATCACTTGTCTGAAAGGAAAGTGTTTGTTGAGAAAAGAAAGTGTTTACATGAATTCTAAGGGCTTTAACCTTTGGATTAATGACAAATTCCCTAACAGGATTAGTTTACATAAGAAAATTGTTGAAAGAACAATGTATCCTTTGAGTTTGAGAGAATTATAGGATAATCTATCCACTTAGGTTGAGAGACTAAGGGATAAAGAATAGGATTCAGCCCTTCTTGCAATTGAATTTGCTAAATGGTACTCTTAAGTGATTCACAACCCTAATTGTGCTTGTATTTTGGTAACCATAGCCATGGTTTATTTAATCTCACTAAATTACTAATTACAAAGAGAATCATTCATTGGAATACTCTTGTTACAATCAATTACTTTATAAGTTACAAATCAAAAAACCCCCTTATTAGGAACCTCTGATCAACAGTCCAGCAACAATTATAATATTTAGTGAGCATACTATTCCCTGTGGGATTCGACACCCAACGTAGTTGGGTTCTATATCTGACAGCGACCCCTTACACTTATTATTGAGAGTTGTAATTTGGGTGTATCAAATTTTGGCGCTGTTGCCAGGGAATACAGTTGTCAACTAAGTTTGTGATTATTAATCGACCCTTTGGTCAAAGATTGCCAAATTATATTTTTTATTTGTTGTTTTTGTTTTGTGCAGGTTGAGTGTCTTGTATTCCAAGTACACGTAAATCAGGTCAACCATTATTACCTATTTATCCAAAAATGTAGCTCATTGGCAGAATAGAAGGTCACCAGGACCAAAAAAGAATAGCTGCTCAGCAGGAGCAGGCTAGATTAGCAGTCTTGGTAGTCGTACAAGTAAACTAGTAGAATGCAGACAATGATGGTCGGGAATTAAATCCAGATAATGAGGACCTAGGCGATGATGATTTATTAAACCCAAGAAGTGCAGATGATGTAGCCGCACTAGAAAATAGGAATATCAACAGAAATTGCCAGGCTATGATAAGACCTGAACGCTGAGCTTTTCAGTTTGCTATAGACGATGATGATGATGACTTAGATGGGGTTGGTGCTACAGGGGATATTATTTCTCTGACCCAAGCACCTGGAGCTAAGTTTAATATCACGAGTACCAGGATCCAGTTATTGCATCTTAAAAGACTGTTCGGTGGATTTGCGGATGATGACCCGAATATGCATTTGATTAACTTTATCTCGACATGCAAATCGTTTGACAATCTAGGAGTTAGAAAAAATGCTATTCGGCTATGATTATTCCCGTTGTCTCTTTTTGGAGAAGAAACTTTATGGTTGAATGAGCTAATCCCCGGTTCTATTACAAATTAGAGGCAATTGAAAGATGCTTTCTTAGAAAGGTTCTTTCCACCGTCTAAGAGGGCACAGTTAAGAGATGAAATCAGTAATTTTAGGCAACTTCCAACTGAAGCTCTCCATGAAACTTGGGAGAGGTTAAAAAAGAAGCTCATTCAGTGCTTGAATCATCAGATGACTAATATCCACCTGAAGGAGATATTATATAGGGCCTTGAATTTGTTGACTAAGCCAGTAGTGGATAATGCTGTGGGTAGGTCATTAATGGACCTCATTTTTCGTGAGGCATCTGAGATGCTGGATCGTATGACAAAGCAGAGCAGAGTTTGGCATACTAGGGATTCTGAGGTAGTAAGCTCTACTGTATCTATTGGCATGACTGCAGAATAGAGGCAAAGAGAAGAATAACATAACCAAGACATGGCTCACATGAAGACATAGATGGACCTTCTCACTAAGCATTTATTATATCAGGAAAGACAGAGAAGGTTAAGGCTGTGGCATCACAGGGTAGAGCTGACTCCGATTCTGAGGAAGAAGCCATTTATTTGAACAATTAGGGAGGTTCTTAAGGTAGTGGCCAAGGAAACCAAGGTTGGAACTACTATGATAAATCCAGATACAAGGACCGAGACCAAGGGAATTGGAAAAACAAAAATGACAAGAGTAGGTTATATATGCCTCCTGGAAATCGTGAGGCTACTACAACTAGCTCTGGGAAGATATCCATGGAAGATATGATGGATAAATTATTAAAAGAGGTGGAAGCAACCAATACTGAGTAGCAGAGATGAAAAATGATTTATCCCCAATGAATCAATTGGTTGACTCGTACTCCACTTCAATAAAATAGTTGGAGCAACAAATGAACCAACTTTCTACTGCATTTAATCAAATGAAGGTTGGCACTCTACTAAGTAATACAGTTCAAAATTCAAGGAAGGATGGTTCATGCATGGAAATTACCACTAGGAGTGGTAAAGTACTGGCAAGCCCATCTGTGGGTAAGCCTGTGGTGGATACTATGGCAGAGAATATTGATGAAACAAATATTGATTATCTGGTAGAGTCTGAAAAATTGGATGAGATCATTCATGTTGTTACATCCAATAGTCAGTAGGATGATGAATGGAAAAGAGAGAAAGATAAGAAAAAAAAGTAGTGGTGAACATTCCCAAAACCACCACCTCGCTTTCCTTAAAGATTGATAAAAAAGGCTAAGGAAATAAAGTTTAACAAATTCTTGGCCATGTTAAAGCCGTTGATGATAAATGTGCCTTTGGTCGAGGAACTTGAGAAAATGCCAGGTTATGGCAAATTTATGAAGGACCTTTTGACAAAGAAAAGAGCTACGAGCTATGAACTGGTGGATAATCTCATTACTACAACGTCCTTGGTGCAGAAGAAGGCAGACCCGGGAGCATTCACTATTAATTACACGGTAGGGTATTTGGAATTTTCTAAGGCTTTATGTGATTTGGGAGCTAGCATTAACCTAATGCCGCTAGCTATTTATAAAAAATTAGGTTTGGGAGACCCCTCACCCACCAATATATGACTCGTGATGGCAGATAGGTTGGAAAAATAACCTATTGGTATTTTGTATGATGTGCTGGTGAAGGTAGCTACCTTCACATTTCCTGTAGATTTCATAATTCTAGATTGCAAGGTGGATTTTAAGGTGCCTATAATCTTGGGTTAACCTTTCCTTACAACTGAAAGTATG